>NC_072466.1:2406930-2481930 GCF_027596085.1 Anoplopoma fimbria
AAAACCAACAGTTAGGTTTAGACAACTAAACCAACAGTTAGGTTTAGGCAACAAAACCAACAGTTAGGTTTAGGAAACAACACCAACAGTTAGGTTCGCCCAGATCTCCTAAATATATTTATTTGCAAAAGAACTTAATAGGTGAAATGCTTTACATAAATATGTGTAGTCTGATATTGTCGTACTGCCCTTTAACGTAATAGAAATGTACCTAATGGTCGCCACATTTAACTACAGTTATATCATCTGTTTAACTGCTTACATGGACTTGTAATTTAAGATGGAAAGAAGTGGTTTAAACCAAACATTAGGCAGCACGCAGCAGATAAATAACAAATATCGTCTTCGCTCAGTTTGGCCCCCGACTCCAAACGAACCGTAAAAGAAGTTCCAGTAAACAACGGACAAACGTACGGCAGTAAACAACTTATCTAAGTCCTCATCTGGTTCTTGTTAGATCCGATTCACACACAAATGGGATGAATTACAGATACACTGATGACTCACAAATGACACCTGTTGTTCGTGTTATTCAACCCAGAGTCGGCGTAAAAAAAAAAAAAAAAAAGCAATCAGCAGTTTTTCAGGCCGTCTGATGCCAGCTGCTACCTGGAAGTCCTTGGCTGGTTTGAACGTGAGTCATTATTTCTTTACTTTAATCCTTTTGTGTGTCTTTTGTTTTTTAAACCCCAGTGTCCCCATGACTCAGGGGGTTTAACGGGGCTCCAAGTTTCTTGATGCCCTTCCAGGAAACTGAAAGCAAAACAACATTTCTCGTTTCTTCCAAACTTCTCGGGTGCAGTACCTCCGCTGGCAGACAGGTGGCGGCGTGCAACTGTGGTCACATCTGCTCCACTTCTTTCTTCTCTATTCTTATATTTTACATTAAAGCGAGGACGACCTCTTTATGCTTTTCCTCTCCTCTCTCCTTCTTTCTTACCTGGTTTTTACAATATTTCTCCTCATACGAAGAACAGTTTCCATTCTCTTCTTTTTCATTCTCTCACATCATCTCGTCTCCTCTTGTCTTAAATATTACTAGAAAGGTTTTCACTGTGTTTCTCAAACATAGAGAGTTTCCATTCATCCATGCTTCCTCTCGTCTTTCTTTGCTGTCACCTCTTCTTCTTCTCTCTTTTAGGAGGAAGTCTTTCGAGGTGTTTCTTCTCTCACTTCCTCCCTTTTTACCTCAACTCCCCTGATCTTTTCTCACCTTCACAGTTTTCACACTTCTTCTTCTTCTCTTCCCCCTATTGTTCTTCAAATATGAAGTGTTTTCTCATTTTGCCTCTCCTCTTTATCCTCTCCTGCTCGTGTTGGTCATCCTACACCACCTTTGTTCTATTAACGTTCTCCATCTCTCCCGTCGTCCTCTTGTCTTTTTCTTTAACATCAAGTCTTCCTGTTTTTCCTCGTTTTGGAAATTAAAGCTCTGGGATGCTTTCCTTGTCCTCTTCTATCTTCTCTTTCTCTGTAAAAGAAGTTGGATTTTTCCTCTCACCTTATCTTCTGGCGTTCATTGTCTTGTTAATTTAAAAATAAAACATCTTCATTCTCTTATAACCTGTCCTTTGTCTCCGGTTTCCACTGTATGTTAATCTAGCTTCTTGTTTCATCTTATCTCATCTCTTATCCTTTTTTCTATTGTTTTAGGAAAATGATGTGGAGCAAGCTGTTCTTAGTTTGTCCTCTTTGTTAAATTAGCAAAAACCAAAAGAAGGTTTCTATCGTTTCCTCTCCTCCGTTTATCTAATCCTCTCGTGTCCTCCTCCTGTTTTTCCTTATAGTTTTCAAGAAATCAAGAGTTCCCCGCCTTTTCTCAGTGTTTAAGTCTTGTCATTGTTCTTTCACTTCATCTTGTCTTTTCCATCCTCCTGTAGTTAAGGCCTTACCCTTTCCTCTCCTTTTGGAAACTATATATATGATTTTCTGTGTTTGTTCCCTTCTCTCTCAGTCCAGTCGCCACGATAAAACGCTGGAGCTGTTCGTCTCTACAAATCACAGATACGTTCAATGTGCACGTTTTTGCTTTCGGTCAGAGCAAGTGACCGACCAGTCGTTATTCAAAGTGAAGTGGTACAGGGATGAGTATAACAAGCAAGAAAGTCCACAAAGGAAGTGTGTGAGGAGTGATAGATGGGCCAAGACTTTCACCCAGGAGAACGCTGCTGTTCTCGTAACAAAGAACTGTTTGTTTGTGAAACCAAAAGCAAAAAACATTGAGTTAATCCTTTTTATATTACGCTGTATAAGAAAGTCTGCTAAGGTTGGTTAGGTTGTTATGCTTGTAATGCCACGTTGCTAGGCAGCGCTGTTGTAACGTGACGTTGTTTCGTAGTGTTGTGTAACGTCACTTTGTGTAACGTCACTTTGTGTAACGTCACTTTGTGTAACGTCACGATGTCGTAACGTCACTTTGTGTAACGTCACGATGTCGTAACGTCTGCTTGTTGACATGATAAAGCTGATATATAACGTATTTATAAAATGTATTTTTGGTTTAGAAACGTTGACATTCAGCGTATCCGTGTTTTCTAGAAACGAATACCAACATTTATTGTGACGACTTCCTTCATGCCGTACCTCCTCCTTCTCCTCTTTGTCCTCAGATATTAAGAGTCTGTTAATCTTTAATCCACATTCCTTGTTTTGGAAATTATAGAGGAAGATTGTTTGTCCTCTCCTCTACTCTCCTCTTATTTCATCTCCTCTCCTGCTCTCCCTTCACCTCCTCTCGTCTCCTCCTCTTCTCATCTTTCCTTTTGTTTTTTAAGATATTATAAGAGTCTCAACTCTCCTCTCTTGTTTTTGCATCTGATCTTGTCTTCTGACCTCTACTTTCTCTTCTCCGTTGTCCCGTTAATTTAGAATAAAAACCTGAAATTTTACTCTCTTTTCTCTCAGTTCATTTCACCTCTTCTCCTCTTTAAAGATTAAAAATAATTTATTCTAGTATCACTCCTGCTGGCATCTCCCTCAGAACAAAAATTATACAAATTGAGCTAACACACACACACACACACACACACACACACACACACACACACACACACACACACACACACACACACACACACACACACACACACACACACACACACACACACGAATATTTTGCTAATTCCACCATTTTTTCCTGGCATCTAAAAATGGAAAGTTGTTTATTCCAATGAACAGATGCCTCCGTGACACCCACACACACACACACACACACACACACACACACACACACACACACACACACACACACACACACACACACACACACACACACACACACACACACACACACACACACACACACACACACACACACACACACACACAGACCACCCATGGCTGTATGTTCCTGAACAGACATCTCATTTTATCTCACATCAAACACACACACACACTCATGTCCGTGTGTTCTCCAGCAGTGATCACTTTGCCGTTTGATGTGACGAAAACTGAGAATATTCTTCCTCTGCACAGGAGGAAACGGATCCGTGCACATTTCAGAAGCGTTGGCGGAGACGTCGGAGCGCTCAGACTTACACCACTTTCGGGCCAAACTGACCCTTTTGTCAAGTCTCGCCTCTCCTCCTCGCTGCTTGGTTACGGTTGCTAAGTGGGACAAATAATAGCTTCAGAGAGTCTGTTTCCATTGAAAAACACCCAATTCTATTTATGCCTTTTCAGCTGGTCCTTTAAAGAAATGTGGTTTTAGTATCTTGTGTAGACCAGAGAGACAAACGACTGAGCGCCATATTAATATTCAAATGGCTGGTAAAAAAAACAGCGATAATATTTCTAAGTTTTTCTTCTGCAATCAGCTTCAGTTTTCTCCCATCGACAGATTCACCACATAAATCAATGTGTGACTAAGTTGCTGCCTCACATCCCGTCCAAACATAAAAAAACAATCAAAGAGCTTTAATGAAGTCCAGTCACAGTCCGGTTCATCCGCCATTTTCCACGTGTCATCACAAAGACATTACTCATGTGGTTCTCGTTGGTAATTAGAAGTGGAAGCCAAACCTTTCAGACTACAGCAGGTCCATATGATGAGCTAAATTGAGCCTCTGTAAATAAGTCATAAATCAAAATGTCATATCAAAGCCAGGGCAAGAAAAGGATTAATAAGATGCTGCAAATACAGTTCATCTATTAGCACGCTGTCACCAAACGACCATATGAATGACACGACGATTTGTAAGTCATTTAACGGACAATAACAACGGCATTCTTGTTTTTTTTAAAGAAAGTGACATGGCAAAAGTGAGGAGGACCTTTTATTTTTGTTGTTTACCCTACTTTTTTACTTATTTACATTCATATTTTAAGCCCAAACATGAAGTTTTTCCTAATTCTAACTGTGTGGATTTGAAGAATGTAGGATGTTTAGGTCAAATATTGAATGTTGAAGTTACAAAAAGCTAGCGAGTTTGACTTTTCAAAGAAAGGAGATTTGAAAGCAAACATTTGACGATGTGGAGCAGGTGAAGATGGGGTGGAGGGGGGGGTGGTCATTTTGAAATGAGAAACAGGTGAGCAGGTGGATTTAGGAGTCATGTGACTTTGTTTGTTCGGTAATATAACATTAAAACTAAAACAGTAATTCAGCCAGATGAAGTCAGATTATTTGAAACTCAGAAGAGATGGTTTGGCTAAAATGTCAAACATAAAAATAACTTTATATAAAGTTAAAGTTAAAGTTAAATGCTGTATGTGCTGCTCAGTGGATCATCTGCAAGCTGACGTTTCACTAAATGAGCCAGAGAAATCTCCTAAAACCTGGCAGGAGGAGAAATCCCTGCTTTATCTTTAGAGTTAATTACAGCTGGGAACGTCTCTGCAGCTGAACGTGGTATTCCCCACACACACAAACACACACACACACACACACACACACACACACACACACACACACACACACACACACACACACACACACACACACACACACACACACACACACACACACACACACACACACACACACACACACACACACACACACACAAACACACACACACACTTGTCCCACCACAGACTGTTTGCTACTAACCATTAAGGCATGTAAACAAGCTGATTCGGGTGACACACAACCAGGAATGAGAGCTTTCCCAGGGTGCACTGGGAGATGGTCCCGTGTCGGTCGGGTTGTGGTTCTGGCAGTGCGGCCGGGCCGATAGCGTGAGTCTGCAAAATAACTCCCAGTTGTGAAAATGATTTGCAATCAGCAGCATGCAGAATTAATGCCTGCTACATGCTTCAAGATAAATCATAACTGTCAATATGTGAGAGGAATGTGAGCTCAGAGCCAGAGGAGATATTTAAGGAGCTGGTGATCCTCACGGCTGAAATCTCTTGAAATGTTTATTTAAATTTTTCATCATGTGAGTGAGTCGACTGCCAGAAAGTGCTGAGAAATGAAGAAAGTACTAGTTTCATGCTGAGTTCATTGTCTTTGCAATCATATTTAATATCTTTGTTGAGTGTTACTCTAATTTAGAGTCCAACATGTGTGGTTTTTGTTTTATACCCCCTTATTTTTGCTTTAACCAATTCGAACGTTTTACTCCATCTACATGGATGAATAACTTATTTTCATACAGACAATTAAGTGAATTAATTTAAAGCCGTCTTTGCCTAAAGCACGTAGCTGACATTGTGAATTCAAAAACCTTTGCTTGGGTTTAGGCAACAAAAACACTTAGTAAGGTTTAGGAAAAAACATCCTGGTTTGACTTTGGAACATGAACACTGGTCTCCTGGTTGAAAGTCCTGAATTTCTTTGACCCTCCTGTTTTTTCTGTCTTCATACTACGTGAACACCTCGTTTGAGCATTTTCTACTCTGCAAACTATGCAAAACCGATCCAAGGCAACGCTTAAGGGTGCCTTGGATCGGTATCTGATGCAGAGGGCTGTAACAAATTGTCTGTATTTGATTGTCGGGCTGATTTAGCTAATTAGCCGTGCAATAAACAGATTAAAACTCACCTGTAAATGACATTTCAGTCCGTTTAGATGTCGTTGTGGTCCTTAAACTGTCAGCATGGTTCTTGACGTTACTGCAGAAGAAGGCAAAGCTGTAAGTGGTGTTTTTTTCAAATCAAACCTTCACAGTGTGTTGTTTTCAACTTGCTTCCTCATAATTCTTATCGTTACAAATATGTTTGTTTTCTGATTATTCGTGTGTATTTTAAGGAAACAGAAGATGAAGTGATTGGTTTGGACCAACGACCAAGAAACAGACCAAAACAAAACAGTGTCTGTAAGCTTCAGTTAATGGTTGCATATTTCCATATGAGTTAAGTTAAGGTGTTACTGCACCCAAAAACGGCCTCTCTGGAAGTGACCACATTTTCAGATATCAACGTGGACACATATCAAAACCAGATGTAAATGTTATCAGGTGGATATGAGATGCATTTTAATGCAATGTGTAAAGAGGGTCAAAGTTTTCTTTCACTCATTCACTTCTCCTTTGCAGACACTAAATCATTTACTCAACAGTGAGCAGCATATTTAGATTTCAGACACTTTTTAATCATCCTTATTTTCCTCATCACTGACAGCTTTAGAGTCACACAGTGGTCATTTTTGCGTCTATAAAATGCAGTGCATTGGAAGTAGTGTATTTGCCATAGACCCTATTTTTTTGTTCCATTGTGGAATTTTTGTATTCCAATGTACTCACAAATTCCTAATTCAGAGATTGATTTCGGACACAAACCTTGCGTTTCCCTGCCGGGGCTCAGCCCGCCAGCTGCTGCCGATTACCGGTGATACATCATTTTAATGGCTGAGAGGAAAAGGAACATTTCTGATTTCCCCACAAATATTAAGATACTTTTGATTAACAAAGAAATGAAAAAATCACTTTAACATTATTTCTTTATGCAAAAAGGGATAAAGAAATTATGATTTCAAACACTGTTTGTTAAAAATAGGTTTTTGGATTTTAAACACAGAGCAATGAGGTGTTGATGAAACCTGTAACGTTGTTAATCAAGTGTCAGCCTAAACAACAAATGGGTGAAATGCTGATTGATTAACAGAATGATTGATTGAGGAACTTGTTTATGCAAAATATTCAGGAACAATCTGTCTGCATAATTTAACAACGTTATGCACATGCATGAAAACAGCATGCAGACACACCTTCAAATACAGACACAAAGGCAGTGACACACACACACACACACACACACACACACACACACACACACACACACACACACACACACACACACACACACACACACACACACACACACACACACAGTCTCAGGGGAGATTTCCATATGCTCGCAGCTCTGAACCATGAAAACTATGCTCACACTTACAAACTAGTGATGAAAGTCATTCCTCCGAACGCTAATCAGGACCAAAATAACTCGCTTGATCATCTTCTATCAAAGGCCACAGGACGCACCGACGCGTGGACAGACTTGACAGAATAAATGTAAGTTGACACCAACCCAGTTGTGTCAACAAAGAGGTAAGAAAAAATTAAAAAAAACACCACCAAAAAAAGTAGACAGGTAGACATATGTGGGACATGGCTAATGACAGGGACTACATTAAAATTAGAAATAAGAGAGAGAACGCGGGTGGAGACAGAATAAAGGAGCTGGAGTCATACGTGGAGAAGACTTATTAACTGACCTTGTTCAAAGAGTATTTTTTCAAATAGATTGTTGGTGATGGGGTTTGAATTAGTGCTGCTGCTTCATCTGACACCACTACTGCAGCTTCTACCATGATTTGTACTACAGTCATTACCACTGGTGTTACTATTGACGAAGACAAACCGGATGGATCGATGGACCCGTCCCACATCTCCCGATACTGACACCGATATGTGGTTTTTATCTTGTCTTTGTCTTTTCTTATTCGCCGAGACGATTTTACAAGAAGATTAAAACAAAAAGATATTTTTAAACGTATTAAACAAATGATAACTGAGCTTCTAAGTCTCTGAGGAGAGAAGATGTTGGACGTGATTGATTGACAGCTGAGTCAGCAGGAGCACATGACAAAACATGAACAAAGTTTGAAAGACATGCTTTTTGAGTTTGATGTGCAAAAAATTACAAATGTGGTGGGAAATTGTTATTTTGGGGATTTTTATTCATTATAGTCCCTGAAGCTGTTGGTTCTGGGGGTAAAGTGTCGACCGCCGTGTGATGTGCATGGATTTAAAAGCTGTCTCTTAACTTATAACGTCCAGAATGGAGCAAAAACTAGGTGATCCCTCACCGGCTTCCCACCCATCCATCCATTTATCAAAGTGAGAAATCGGTTAAAGAAAAACGAGCGCAGACAAACCAATGATTCTATTCATATTTATTTGAAAACAACAATCCATTTTTTCCACTTCTACTGCGATTCCTTGTTGCAACTGGGGTCATACATGATATATGTATTAATTCCACAGAACACCATCACAAAAGTTACCCTTTTAAATGCACGTTTACCTTTTTTTTTTTGTCCTTTTTTTTGTATCGTTGTCATTTCTATACAATGACTTGTGCTTTGATATCTTTGAAAGAGAGAGAGAGATAGAGAGAGAGAGAGAGAGAGAGATTTTTAAAGACATCATTGTCGTCATGATAAGTGTACATAACAGAGGGAGGATCCAAATAGAAAAAAGTCGTAAGAAGAGGATATACTGGTTCGAATACACACCGATACAGAGTACAGAGATACACACTCACATTGCAGCCCGACTCCGCCCAAAACTGTCACAACCTCCGCCTGCTCCACCCTCCTCCTGGTTTTTAGGATTTTAAAGAACACCCGTTGTTGCCTTGCAACAAATAAACTCCCCGCTGGTGAGCAGAGTTTTGGCTAAATATTGCTTAGCTACAAAAAGGGATTTCCAGGAGCGGAGGCGGGGTTGCAGAATGTAAAAAAGAAAGAAAAGCAGTGCAGGAAAAGCCTCAATGTCACAAACGTTAAATGTATTATTACGATTAGTTTGTATCAGACAGTTTTGGGGTTCTGAGCGCAGAGCAGTTCTCCTCCTAAATATTTCCATTTCAATCAAAGTTTGCTGCAAAAAAAAAAAAAAAAAAGAAGAGTGCTGGGACATTTCCTAGCAGAGGTCCTAAGAAATATAAGGTGCATTCATCGGAGAGTTTGGTGTTTGTGTCCTAAGAAATAAAGCCGTTAAATAGTTAAAGAGTTTTCGGTGGGTTGAGTGCCGTAATGTGCATCGATGCCAAAAAAGAAATGTGTGTGTTCATGGGGAGTTGACTGAATATTTACATGGACTGGAATGTTTTTTTCCTGCTAAACAGTATTCACTCAAGAAAAAATGTTTTTCAGAAAGTGTGACTACCTTGAAATCTGCGTCACATCAATATATTTGTGTTTGGGAGGAGTGTGTGTGTGTGTTTGTGTGTAAAAAACAACAACAGTTGAGCAGAATGCAGAAGGCATGGTTATTCACTTAATGCTGAGAGCAAGTCTGTGCATCGTAAAAAAAACTAAAAACGGGAAATAATACCACGAAAAGTGAGTAAAAAAAACTATTTAAAATCACAACTTGGGGGACGGGTAAAGAGCAGCAGAGAAAATGTACAAGCAAACTAGCATAACCTTAATGTGAATGTCATTCTTAATGTTAAGTGCAGATAGATAGATAGACAGATAGATAGATAGACAGGTTGATAGATTCTATATACTGTATGTATTCATATGCTGGGTAAATATTCTGGTAAATCTTACTTCTATGTGTATATACCTCCGAGCAGAGGGGCTCACTTAGACATATATATAAATAGGTCTAACATATAAAGCCATATTACAGTGTACATATCCTCGCCCTAATGTAAGCGATAGCAAAAACCCCATGCTTCACATAGAAAAAGGCATCCACGACATTTAAGAAAAAATGTACAATTTATGAAACATGGTAACAATAATAAATAGTATTATAGAATTGCTGCTGTACACAAAAAAAAGCCATTTTTAAAATTTCACTCATATAAAAATATGTTTTAGTGCAACCGTACGTAATAGTAATATCCATAACTTCACATCGCTTGTTGAGACTTTAAGGTGTCCAAAAAAGAAAAGAAATGCAGGAGGTGGGGGAGGAGAAAAGGGGAGGCGGGGAGGGGAGAAAAAAGGGGGGAGGGATTGCATTTATTACAAAGCTGATACGTGATAGTATTGTATTTACATTTACCTTCCTGCTTTGTTTGCTTATAGAAATATATAAGCAAAAAACAAACGAACAAAAAAAGATTAAAGAAAAGGCACACACGTAGCTGTCCGATTATTTGTTTTTCCTTTTCTCTTTGACGTACCGCTTTAACAGAGTTTTTTTTAGCAGGTTTTTGTCGGGCCCGTGTTGGTGTGAGTCGCCGTACATGTGTAACCGTATGCAGATCCTCTTTCAGAGTCTTTAAATAAGAGAGCAGGCCCCGTTAGAACAGGCATGCTGGACACAAACATCACAACTGCACAAGTCCATTCGTGTTTTAGTCTTTTTGCTTTTTGACAAGAGCTGTTTTTCTTTGTATGCATGTGTTTGTGTTCATGTTGTGAGAGAGAGAGAGAGAGTTTGTATGTATAAACCGACGTAGAATATGTGTGTACAAGTGTGCAAAAGTCACGTTTCTTCTCTCTCTCTCTCTCTGTTGCACTTCATCCCTTCCTATTATCCAAAAAAACTAAAATCTCCTCCTGGTGTTCTCCTCCTGCAGCCCTACGACACGTCTCTGCTCCTCTTTGTGCTTTCTGCTCCCCCGTCTCTCTCCAGCTTCAGAGGTCTGGACGCTGATGGAGGCTGGTGGAGGGTTTCCGATGCGGGGCTGTGAGGGTGAGGAGAGGAGGAGGAGGAGGAGGGGGAGGGAGAGGGGGAGGAGGGGTGAGGGGAGGAGGGGTTTGACGGGTGGTGGTGAGGCCTGACCTCCAGACCGCTAAAGTGCTGAACCCCGGGACCTTGCGGGGGAGACGGCGAAGGGTGAGGAGACGGCGGCGACATGGAGATGGACGGCGAGCGATGCGGTTGTTGGGAGTCGTGGGACGACGCAGAGGGAGAGGAGGAAGTTCTGACTCCTCCTCCTCCTCGTTCAGCGAGCTCCTCCGAGTCGATGCAGAGCGAGGCGATGGCCTTGGTGCAGGTGTGGATGAACTCCTCCTGCTCCTGCCTCACTCCTCCACCTCCTTCCCTCTCTTGCGATGAGGGGTGAGGTGAAGTCGACTCCCTCAGCCTCTCGCCTCCTCCTCCTCCTCGAACTCCCCTCTCGGTGAAGGAGGTGAAGTGAGAGGAGGCGGCCTCGCTGGTGGTGGAGTCCTCCGACGTGCTCTTCTGCAGCAGCAGGCGGGAGGTGCTGCTCTGCTGCACCGCCTGCTGGCCCAGAGGGGTGGAGACGGAGGAGGGGACGGAGTGAACCATCTGGATCCCTCCGATGGGGATCATCGGGAACGGAGAACGCACCTGAAATGAAAATGGTTGTTTTAGTCACATGTTAAGAGAGTCTGGAGATTTTTCTCTTTTTGTAAAGACCTTCTTCTGAGGCTTTGAGCTCTATTAAATAAAATATAAAATATGTGCTTCATCATTTTCTACGAGTATTTATTATGTTATTGTGGTTTTTTTTGTTGCTTATTTTATTAAACACAATCCTGCAAAATAGTTTTACAGTGCAAACAATAATAAGTGATTAATGAATAAGTGTTTTTATTTTCACATTCTTCTTTATGTATTTATAAAGGGGTTTTCAAAATAAAATCTGGATTGAAATAAATTAAATAGCTTAAAAAATGATGAAAATGAATTAATTGAAAAGTAAAAATAAAATGAAACACATCATATATGAAAGCAAATCAAATAAACAACACTTAATACATTTAATGAATACAAACTAATAGGTAATAAAATAAATATCTTAAAATAAAACGTTAAAAATAAAATACATTTTATAATATTTTTCAGAATTTAAAAAAATTAAATATAACATTCAAACACAAGATAGACAATGTAGAAATAAATGAAATAATGAAATAAATAAATCTAATACATACCTGGAGTTGAGAGTGGAGAGGAAGGTGACTGAACAGGACTTGGTGAGGTGGGCTGGACTGGTTACCGCGGCTACCACCCTGGTCCCGTTCCACTAGCGATGGTGAGACCAGACAATGTTCCTGGAAACACAAGAGGAGATGAACATCAATCACGAACCAGTGAAACGTTTCAGCTTCCTCTTAGTTCATTTAAAATGTGATGTCTAACCCACAAAACAAACACACACACACACACACACATTCACACTCACTGGACAGCACTTCTTACAATAAACACACATTTGAGGGCTCGGCAATGGAAAACCAAATATTTAGTAACAAAATAAATTAATAAGCCTTGATGAAAATCGCTCAGACTGAAATGTGCGGTCGTTCTGGCCGGCAGGTGTTGGTAAGAAAAACAAAATATGAAGCATGAAGGCGGGCTCCTTGTGCCTGAGTAATGGTTGTTAAAACATTAATCTATCATTTTGGAGAACGGTCGGTTATCAAAGCCCGAGCCAGTCTCCCTCTCCGCTTCACGCTTTGTTGAAGTGGGACCAGCAGCAGAAGCCAGAGTTTGAAGTAGGGCTCTTAAGAAGAAAAACAGCCGCGTTATTAACCACACCAACGCCGGCCAAGATCCCATTACCACCAGAACCCAGCAGCCCTATCTTCAATCATCCCTCTCTCCAACACACTCCGTCTATCTGACTCTTTATTCCCTCATCCTCTCTGAATGTTTCGGCTCCGTCTGCCAGACACTTTTTTAGTTTTTTTTCTCTTCTCGCTGTCCTTTTCCCCACTTTTCTGCTCCAGGTTGACCACAGCATGAGCGTCAGAAAGTTTACTAAATCACACTTAGGCAGCTAAATGTTATAAGAGGTGGAGTGGAAACTGTGAGAACTCCATCCCCGCTAACAGAGACTCAAGGTTCACCGAGGCTGCAACCTCCTGTTCTGAAAAGTGAAGCCTTAAAGCTGCATTCTCTCTCCTGTCCACCAGGGGGCGACTCCTCTGGTTGTATAGAAGTCTATGAGAAAATGACTCTACTTCTCTCTTGATTTATTCCCTCAGTAAACATTGTAAACATGAGTTTATGGTCTCAATCTCTAGTTTCAAGTCTTCTTCAATACAGCATGATGTTCATTTAGTAAATGATGCTCCATTTAGAGTCAAACAGACCATAAAGCAGGGGATGCTTTAGGGCGGGGCTACACACTGATTGACAGGTCGACACCAGAGACGTATACGGCGTCTCTACGTCACTCCTCCTCAGTCCAAATATGGTCACTTCTGTTCTGTTTCAACCAATTGGTGATGTCACCACGACTACCACTATACTTACCACTTCTTATATACCGTCTAGTGCACAGTGTAAATATAATCTAATACACAGTATAAACCAATAACTTTCACCTGACCCCAAAAAAGCTGATTAGCATATTAAAAAGAACCGACACAAATTAAACAAATAACAACATGATGTATTCAGAGTGTTCAATTTAGGATTTTTACGGACTCTTACCGTTTCCATCTCTGCGCTGGTTCTGCGGCGTCCCAGTTCCGCCTGACCCAGAACGCCAGACTGGTGACCCGTCCTGAGGCCCCGTGATCCACTCTGCTGGCTGGTAGTCACACAGCAAGAACAAATATCCCAATAAGTACAAAACTTCCATTTAAATTTTTAACTTAAAGGATCAGTGTCCCGGGTTTAGTGCCATCTAGTGGTGAGGTTGTAGATTGCCACCAACTGAATACCCATCCGCTGACTCAAGTGTGTCGGAGAACTACGGTGGCCTTCTGGTTACGTAAAAACGTGAAAAGAAAGACTCTCTGTAGAGCCAGTGTTTGGTTTGTCCATTCTGGGCTACTGTAGAAACACCAACCCACTCACTATGTGGTTATAAAGACTCATTCTAAGCCAAAGAAAACACAATGATTCTTACTTTCAGGCGATTATACACTAATAAAAACATAGTTATGACTATTATGTTCCACTTTTGCCAATGAATCCCACTAAATCCTTTAAAAAACTGTAAAAATTAAATTACGCTATTACAAGTTAAAGTCCTGCATCAATTATTCTTTGAAATAAAAGTTTGTTAGTTATTTATTCAACCTGCAGTACTTGTATATATGAGGTTGGACTGTAAAAATAATCTAGTTGGCTTGCTATTCTCGTGAATATAAAACTACTTTGCTTCACATAATGGAACTTCAGTCAGAAACTTCTCCTCGACTCACCTTTGGTGGTGGAGGTGCTGGTGGAGCCCTCGGCGAGGAGAAACGGGCCGGATCATCGCCCTGTGGCGTCCTCGTGGTGAAAGGTCACGCTTGTAGTCTCTTCCCGCCGGAGACGTGGGCCGAGAGAGCGGGGAGAGCAGCGAGAGGTGTCCCCGTCGGGGGGAGAGGTCTCGCCTGTAACCCCCCGACGCCCCGAGGTCCCTCTTCGGCGAGATGTGACGGAGAGGAGAGAGGTCGCGTCGGGGTGAGAGGTGTCTGGTGCGGGGTGAGAGGTCACGACGTGGGGAGAGGTACCGACGGGCCGAAGGGGAGGAGGACGGGGAGATTGGGGACGGGCAGCCGGAGTGGTCCAACCCGGGTGAGGACAGGCGGGAGGACGGGGAGGAGAGGTCCGGGGATGGCACGGGGAGGTCGTCGTCCATGGAGGAGGAGGAGGAGGGTGGAGCCAGCAGCCCGCCGCCTAGCGCCCTCTGCAGGCCTCGCTGGTACTCCGCCTGGCTGCGGTCGCTGGGCGGAGCCTGCGGAGTGATCTGGATGCTCGGCACGGTGGTGAAGTAGCCGAACAGCGGAGGCTTATTGGTGTTACCCAGGAGGTCCGAGTGATGTGAGAGGTGAGGAGCAGGGTAGGAGGAGGCCACGGCCGTGATGGACATGGAGGGCAGGCTGTACGGCTGCGGGCTGGTGGAGCGCGAGCGAGTCTTCGGGGTGGAGTCGCCGTCGTAGTCGTCCTCCTCGTCGTCGTCGTCGTCCACCTCGTCGCCGTCGTCATCTCCGCCATCGGAATCGTCGGCGTCGGAGAACTGGTGGTCCGCCATGGAGCCTCTCGACATCTTTTCTGACCTCTGGCCTTCCTCTCCGACATCTATTAGAGGAGGAGGAGGAGGAAATAAACAGAAGGTGGGGAGAAGAAAAAGAAGAAGAGGAAGAAGAGAAAGAAAACCGGAGAGGAAGAAGAGGAACCCAGAAGCAGGAAAAGATAAAGAAGAAGAAGAGGAGAAAATACAGGGATTGGGAGAAAAGAAGAGGAAAAATAAGAGAAAATGAACATGCAGAACGAGGAAGACGAAAAGGAACAGGAAGCAAAAGAGGAAGAAGAGGAGGATAAGAGCAAGTAGAAGAAGAATGAGAGGTAATAAGATAGTAGAATAATGGAGCGAGGAAGAAGAAGAAGAAGAAGAAGAAGAAGAAGAAGAAGAAGAAGAAGAAGAAGAAGAAGAAGAAGAAGAAGGGGAGGGTGCAAAAAAGTAGAAAGTAGAGGAAGTGGGACGGAAGAAGTAGAGGAAGAAAGGGAAAAGAGAAAGCACAGGAAGCAAGAGAGGAAAAAGTGGAGGGAAAGAGTAAATAGAAACAGAATGGGAGGTAAATAAGAAGAAGAAGAAGAAGAAGATGAAGAAAGGTAAGCGAAGGGTGCAAAATAAAAGCAAATGAAAAGGAAGAGTAAAAGGAAAAGAGAAAGTAGAGGAAGTGGAATTAGAAAAGGAAGAAGAAGCAGCAGGGGAAGCAAAAGTAAAGTGAGAAAACGCCAAACAAAAGAAGAAGAGAAAGATAAGTGGAGAGAGAGAAACAGTTTGTATTAATAAGTGGTAACAGAAAGATTTTCAATCTGAAACTAAAAACCACTGAAACCACATTCCCACCAGCTCAAACCAATAAAATACAAAACACATATAAAACAAAGTTATTTGAGACTCTTTGGTTTTTCTGCAGGATGGACTGCAGCCAAACGTTGGCAGGGTCTCATCGTACAGTAGCTGGAGTTACTGTTGGCGGGTAACCAACCATCACTGTGGGTCCAACGTTCTTATAAAACGAAGCCGATTGGATGATAACTGACAAGAAGGGGAATTTTGGAAATCAAATAAAAGTTGGTTTATTGTTTGTGTTAAAAGAGTCAAAGATGATGAAGATGCACATTCATCTTGATCTGTTCTGAGTTCTCCAGATGGTTTCAAATATCCAGAAGTAAAAAACTGAAATATTAAAATATTTATGATATAAATTACTCTGTTTTTCCCATAAATTGTATTTGCTTCTCCTGGACTTCCTCCAGCGTGGAGAAGTGACATTGTATTTCGACTGCTATGAGCAGAAATGTGATCCCTAACACCGGACTACCTTTCCAGTTAGTCTCTCACATACAACTGTTTTTTATCCCACAAACCACAAATGTTTACATCTCAACTACTAACTGACTGACTTTCTAAAGATCTCTCTTTCCCGAAAACCATGCATGTGTGTGGGTTGTTTCCCAATTAAATGCCCAGCCAACACAAACACACACACATGCACACACAGGGTGAATTGAAGTAAAGTTTAATTTGGTGGACTAAATGGTGGGAAATTACCTCCTTGGCACATTATGACGGTAATGGCTAAGTTTGTTTTAACAAAACCTTCACTTTCGTTTTGAAACACCTGGCAGCAGGTAAAACTATGCATCCAATGTAAATAACACAAAGTTCTTGTGCTGAAAGATATCATATTTACATTTTGGGTAATTATGTAATGATACTTAAACCCATTGACATACCACTGGGTAAACCCGTTAATAAACTATTATTTGAACAAACGTTGTTAAAACCCACATACATTTATTTTACATTTTCGTGGTGACCCTCAGTTTCCAAATAAGTTAAATAAAAATAAAGTAATGCAAAAGACATTTGGAGTTTTTCCCTTTGATGGAACGCTGCAGTCATTTAAAAATAAACATGGGAGCCTTGGGCTTGTACGTAAATGTAACAACGTGATGAATGTATAATGAAAAAGAAAAACTGGGTTTTAAAAAGTTAATTTTATCGTAGTTGTTAGTCATAACTTGCTCTGCTTAAAATAGAAAGATACACTTTTATAAATATCAACTTATAATGATGGGCGAAAACTTTATAGTAACACTATATGTAAACAAGAAACATTTTCAATTTTTTTTCAAACCTTGTCATCACTCAATTTAACATTTTTTTTAAATATGTGTATGTATTTATATTCACTATTTGTCTTTTTGGTGGAAGTGAATGTCAATTCATTGGCACAGTAAATCCTAAATTTCCAAATTAAACTACTTTAAGTAAAGGACAGTTAAAATACTATTAATTACTTACTTAATATATTACAGCACCTAATTATTGTAGCCAAATTTAATACCATAACATCTTATAATAAGAACACAAATATAAAACTAATTTGACTTATTTCCAGCTTCATTTTAAAAGTTATCAAAAGATTTACGAGTCACCGAACCATGCTAATCTGTTCAGCCTCCGTCACAGCCCAGAGAGACAGATGGTGACAATATATTATTTGTGAATATTTATATGGGAAATCCCCAATAATAATGATCAGATTATTTATATCACATCAGCTGATTCATGTGGTAGCGGGCTTCTCAGCTTCAAACTCGTGAAGTCAGTCAGAGGCGAAGAACAGCAAACGTTTGTTTCTATTTCTAAGTAACTGCCTGAAGATAAAATTGTGGTTTTAAAAATTGTTCATGGGAATATTCTAATAATCTTACAAGAGACCCCAAACAAATGGAGGAAGGATGTTTTATTTTTTAAAGCGGTTTCTGCGTGGTTGTTTGACATGAGTCCTGGCTGTCAGGATGAGTCTGTTTTCCATTACACTAATTGTCCATGTGCAACCGCGGCGAGCCAAAGACACTGCAGGCAGCGCTCAACAAGACAGCAGGATGTCATTGCAGTTGTGTGTGTGTGTGTGTGTGTGTGTGTATACTTGTACATCTATCTTTGTGAGGACCAATGAGTTTTAGACCTGTGTCAGGACATATTTGGAAAGTGAGGACATTTTGACCGGTCCTCGCTTCTTCAAAGGCCTGTTTGAAAGTTAAGACTTTGTTTTAAGGATCAGGTTAGAATTAGGTTTAGATGAGTGTTCAGGTCTTTACACACAGGGGATGTAACAAATAAAAGTGATGACAATGAACAATTTTTTGCATCAAAACTTTGCATCCCGGCAGCGTTGCAAATTTGCAACCGTAGCAACATTCTTTCTATAAAAAGTTTTAATGGATTTGTGCAGTTTTGTCGAGGCAGTTGTGTGTGTGTATGTATACTTGTACATCTATCTTTGTGAGGACCAATGAGTTTTAAACCCGTGTCAGGACATATTTGGAAAGTGAGGACATTTTGACCGGTCCTCGCTTCTTCAAAGGCCTGTTTGAAAGTTCAGACTTGTTTTTAGGGTTCAAGTAAGATGAAGGTTTAGGTAAGTGTTAAGGGCTTTACACACAGGGGGTGTAACAAATAAAAGTTGTGACAATAAAACATTTCTGCATTTTTTTGCAGTTGCAACATTTTTTCAAATAAAAGTTTTAATAGATTTGTGCAGTTTTGTCGATTTAAGGCGAAATGCCCTAAGTGAATTATATTTCCCTTTGGTAAACAGATAATCGTTATTGAAAGAGAAGAACAGAAGGAGTAGATCTGGTCTTTGTGTCTTTTGTCAAGGTTGAAAGGAGTAATAAAGTTTAACCTTCTTGGTGCAGACTACAGAGCCTCAATGTTGTTGTACATTATAGTGTACGTAAAGAATAAGTCCGTTCTGCACAACGTGGTTAATTGATACCTTTTGCAAAAGCTGAGAAAAATCTACCTTGTTTTGCTAAAAGCATGTTCGCTTTGCCATCTGTGAAAGAACTCTTGTCAAACCAACAAAAAATAAACTGATGGGTGAATTAATTGCACAAAAAAACCCGCTGCTGGTGTAATGATAATTGTGATGGTTAAGGTTAGGACACTGCATTATGTGTTTTACTGTGTTTCCTACCTCCTTCGTCCGCCTCATTGTCCTCAACAGAAGACATGGAGACTCCCAACTCCAGACACTTTTTCATATGAGCCTTTGACTTCATGTGCTTCGTCAGGTTTCCTACAAAAGGCACACACACACACACACACACACACACACACACACACACACACACACACACACACACACACACACACACACACACACACACACACACACACACACACACTCCATTTAATGACCTTCCGACTAACTCTTACTGGAAACCAGAGCTTGTTTGGCTACAAAAGTGACAAAGAAACAGGGTGAAATGGAAATAGAAGCCACAAAATTACAATTTACAAATTATATATAATTTATACATAATGCGATTTAATGACAAAATGACTGAACCTGGTCTGTACTCTCGGTTGAAGATTCATTCTGTACGTATAAAGGGGGGAGTTTAATGGCTGAGAATCCATCAGGCAGATAATGGCTTTTTTATTAAAGATCAGATGTCAGCGAGTCAGCATCTTCAGCCCCTGATATGAAGAAGGTTCCTGTCTGACCACAGCTACAGACAAACAGCCTCTCTCCATGTTTTATTCATTCATTTAACTACTTAGTTCTGCTTTTTTGGATTCATTTCTTCAGTTAAAGCTCTAAAATTGAGCTTAACTAATAATGATCTGCTTAAAAAAGCTTCAAATAACATAAAAAAACATGATTTAAAGTTTGTTTTACAGCACCAATATGTTTGAAATTTGTTTTTATTAGAGGTTTTTCTAATCTGATGAGGAGCAAATTAAGCATTTGATTATGAAACAATGAAAATTCTAAACCTCATATTTTATTATCGCAGAGACATAATGGTGACTACATTGAGAAAATAAAGTTCAAGTCTACCACACATTCAGATTCATAAAAAAACAGTTTGTAAAAGAAGCCCTACCTTTCGTTTTGAAGGCGAAGTTGCAGAACTTGCAGACGTACGGCCGGACGTCGGTGTGCGTCCGGATGTGTTTCTTCAGCATGCTGGGTTTCTTGCAGCGGATGCCGCACTCCTCGCAGATGTATTTCCCCCGACCGCGACCACGAACGTAAACATAGTCCTCATTGGATTTGTACCTGGAAGAAAGCGCGAAAAACAAAGAATGAATGGTGATGCATTTATTTTTCTGAAATAAATTGTTTTACAATTAATTCCGACCTTATCATGAAAAACTAGGAAGCACATGTGGCCCACTTGCAAAATGTTACTAAGATTATCACATATTTGTTTAAAATGGTCATTGTCAAAATTATTATCAAATAAAGTTTAACAGGTATTTTTTACTTACTAAAAAACTCTACCAATGGAACACGACATATTTAAACCAGTATGAATATAATAAAAAAATGATATATCTATCACAAGGCACAGAATGTTTCTAATATTTTTGTCAGTGTGTATATGAAAATAAATAAATAATGCAGATATAGATTTATACAGTACACATGAACCTCCTGAAAAAGAAAAATCTTAGGCTTTATTCCATTTTTTAAATAACAAGCATTTTTGATAAGAATACTGCAATTAAGTTAAATGAGTAGGACATTTTATAGTTTAAATAAATGATTCCGTGCTCTCTGCAGGAATCAAACCAAGGACATATTTCTGGCATTTCTATAGTGCATTTTCTTGTTTCTTATGGCTGATATACACACAGATATGTTAATACATTTGTTCTCAGTGTTCCTTTAATCTTTGTTCTTTCCTCATGTTTAAATGTACCGTACAAATCCCTCTTTAGTTGACCTGGTCATAACCCACACACATATAATTCAAATGCAGCAAAGATTTCTTTGTTTCAAGGAATCAGAAGCTAAAATGGGAAACAATGAAGCATTCCACCTCTTGGGTTTTTGTATTCATACTCTTTATGCTGCTGCTTTTTTTTTCTAAAAACAGATAACCACAGTCCTCCCTCCAGTCCACTTATCCTTTTACAAGACTTAAAAAAACATCACTGTCAGACATTTCTATCCCAAAAGAGGCTTTGAGTGAAACAGCGGACACTTGGCAGCAGGATCAGTGCACGTCTGTCTGTCATGGAGAGAAATTACCTCCAACCGCCAGTCAAATGACGGTAAATTTAGTCTGTCTTTTCTCTATTGCAGAACCATCAAATTCAGCTTTAAAAAAGAAAAAAAACTTTTGTGGTGAAATAGTTTAAACGGCTGGTGAAGTGTGTAGTTTCCTGTCTTGTCTGCAGCGGCTGGCGGACTAAGCGATGGGGAGTTCAGGGCCCCATGTGTTAAAGGGGGTCAAATATCAGGTGCATCAAACAATCTGTCTGCATCAACGAGGGGAATTTTGTCTTTCAACTGCACCGCGGAGTGGGAAATACCTCTGAACGGTCGAGACGTTTACACAGCTGCGGCCAGTTATGAAATTTAATTATGATTGTTTTGTTTTATTCTGTTTCATTCGCAGCACACGGTAAGATCATGAAGCAGATTCTCTTTCAAAACTACTGAACTTTCGGGGGACACAAAAAAAAGAAATGTATTTTTTTTCTCCACCAAAAATGCCCTTTTTTGTGGATTTCTTTCATCCAGAAACATTTCGACACTTCTATGTGTTTTTCTGTAGCAGTAAGGTTATTACTTGTATGCAAACTGTTTATGTGTGTGTGTCTTAACCCGTTTGCCCTGTTTGTATGCTTTTATTCACTTATTGCTTCTAAAGTGTCCTTTGGGGACAAAAGAGAATTACTTCACTGTCTGCTGCATTTAATAACTCCCTGCATGTGTGTGTGTGTGTGTGTGTGTGTGTGTGTGTGTGTGTGTGTCTGAGAGCATTTGCATGTGTGTGTCTGCAATGTTTTTCAGTAACCTTGGTCTTATTGGCTCTACTGTAAGACTATAAAACATTATGATACTGGAGGAATGTCTCGAACTACAGAGGTTTTTAGCTTGAACTGCCTCCTAAAGCCTTTATTTGACCATTTAATGCAGGACAAATTCCTCTGCTTTGAAAGTCGAAAAGAAGCTTGATGTGACTTTAATAACATCATAATTAATAATAAATGATCTTATTGGTTTCATCACTATCAATCAAAACCATTTATTGAGTGTCACACAATGGCAGTCCATGTGTTGACGTGGAAAAGTCTCATCTTGGTCTAATGAAAAAACATCTCACGATACAACAGATCCCTACGAGTAGGACTGGGTATCATTTGAAATTGTGCAATACTAATACCAATATGATACCTGAGTTTTTAATAACAATGTATATTTATAAATTGAAGAATCGTGATCCTGCTTTGGGTGTTACACCATCTAGCGACGGCTATTACTGCAGTAGTAAGTCGTAGTGACTCGTTGTCTCCTAACTATGTTAACTGGTGACTTTTAGCCAAATGCATCCATGGTTAATCAGAGTAACTGACGTAAAAGGTTGGCGTAGATAATAAACACAGATGGGTATGTATTTAAAATTGATAAAAGTAAAATCTAAGGATTTTACAAGGACATGGCTGCAGTCACTCAGAGCAACCACGACGCATTTGGCTGAGAGTCACCAGTTTATACTTGCAATGGACACTTTGTACGTGTTCTGTTTGTGATTTAATTTTTAATGATTTATTTTTTATTTGCACACACATAAGACTTCATGAAATCCAGATAATAAAAAAAAAGTGTGTAAGTCAGTGTGCAATAAAATCACATTGGTATCATCAGCAAACAAAATGGAAAAAGAAAATGTACAAACTAATGTAAAATCTTGAAAAAACAATGGTCCTAAAATAGATCTATGTGGTACACCAAATGTTACATTGACTGTAGTTGAAGCACAACCATTTATTAATACATATTGCTCTCTTTACTCATTTAACTAGTCATCTACTGTATGTATCACCTTGGAAACAGTAGTGTTTTGAGAACAAAATATGAAAAATGGTGTCAAATGACGGAGTAAATAAATGTATTTTACATGACACCACCATAATCATAAACTTGTCCTCAGTGTTATCAGTCAGAAACTAATGTTTAAATGGTTCAGTATCAGAAGGAGGCCACATATTGTAGACTTATGCTCTGAGGTAATTATCAATTAAATAATGTGTTTTTTTTAAGTGAGATACTTTTTGTGAAATACAACAAAGTACAACACATAAAATAAATCTAATGAAACATCTCTTTAGTCCTACTTCTCCCAATACAATAAACAAAATAAATAAATATGCTGATTTCAGAAAAACAGTTTGAAGCAGCTTTTAAAATATAACTAATGAGAGACAGATCCCACTTCACACCAGTCCATAAAAATGAGAGCAAGAATTATGAAAGCCGACGTCCAATTACAGCGATGCAGCTGAAGCTGTTAGCCTGTGATGGGTTTAACAGGCTCAAGCTCTTGGCCGGACTCTCACAAGCACAAATAAAGCCCAAAGAATAGGTTGTAAAAGGATAAGTCTTTTTTTTATTCATATGCCTAAGAAGATTTTCAGATTAATAATGCTGAAACAGATGTCCTTAAAGTTCATTAAAAGGTTATCTATGTTCATTTTTGTTGAATATTAAGCTGTGAAGATAGAAAAACTAATCAGACAGCTGTGTTCTGTTAGTTTCAGGCCCTGTTGTCTTGCTTTTGTGAGGAGATGAGCAGCAGCTGTGCATTGAGGAGTTCAGGTATCTGAAGTTCATATTCTGTCTGAGATCTTCACTTTGGGTTTCTCTCAATGTAATTAAATCTCGATTGAAAAATAAAAGATGACCAGGCTTCTGCCATCAGAATCTGAGGTTTACAGATTCAGTTACATCTCTTGAATAACTTTCTAACACTTGTTATTACCTGATTTTATTGTTGGTTATTTCTCAGGTTTACCTCTTGATACATTCCTCTTCTTAGTACATTTTTTAGTGATGTCTTTTTCTCTCATCATTGCCTCAAAGGAGGTTTTGCCTGTCAGTTTGTCCAAAGGATTACGGAAAAACTACTTTCATTTTCATGAAACTTGGTGGAAAGGTGTAGTTTCTGAGCAGATCTGAATCAAGAGGCGTATTAACAAATTATTCTTCTCTTTCGTTAACATTGCGAGATAGAGCATCAGGTCTCTAGCCTTTTCAGTTTTAACTGGCAATGTTAGAAATCCCAAATCCAAATCACTGGGAAAAAATATTCCTCAACTAAAGTAATATCTGTGCACCAGATGTGACTGAAAGTCCTTTTGAGTTATTCTGCAAAGGAACCAAACAAGTGACTGAAATGAAAACATAATTTCTATGGCATGGATCATGAAGATGTCACATTCGTGTCTTTTAAAGCATTACTATAATCATACAAAATATAAACCTATTTATAAAGATCTGTTTATATGATTATTTCTTTGTACATTTCACCTTTGATCATTGACATTCAAGTCTCATAAGGGATTGAATTATTGAGCAGACTATTTAAATTCTGGTAGAATTCCGATTCAAGGAAAAATAAATAGACTCATATAGACTTTCAGTAATAGACTTTCAATCTGCTCTCTGCTCTTACCCCGCTGGTCTCCAAGGAAGGATGAAACAAACTCTAGAATAATATGTGTGATGTGATCTGCTGTACAGAGCCAGGGCAAACAGCAGGAACTACATTTATTCAGATTTCATGTAGTCAAAAGTCCCATCAAAAACTAGCAAATATGTATGCTATTCACTTGGGTTGCTAGAATACTTGTAATGTTACGCAATACTGAAATGATTTTCGTCACTTTACTGAACCAAAGTTGTTGGACTGGTGTGTGTATTTGCAGGACGTACCCGCCTTCGAAGATCTTAATGCGGGTCGGTTCGGTGGCAGGCTGTTTGACCGAGACCTCCTTTTCCACCTGCTCCTCCTTTGAACGGTCCCACGACACCACTCCCTTCATCTTCCTCCCGTAGTTACCGGCCTCAACCGGCATCAGCTCTGGTTTCAACTACAGAGATGAGAGAATAAGAAGGAGAGAGAGGAGAGGAGGGGCATGAATTAACCTTTCGCAGTTCCTGTGCTGGTGTTTTTTGCGCCCATGCATGCACACTTATATGTTATTTTCTTTATATGTTTGTGTGTTTTATTACCTGATCAAACCTCAGCTTCCAGGCCACAGATGACACCAACTTTCCAGAGCTGGGTGGCGACATGGCTGCCGTTGAGTACATCGAATCAGTGTTCCTCTTCTGTTTGGACCTCAGCAAGGCCAGCGCAGCTTTGGTGCTGAGGTTCAGAGGATTGGGGTTGTATGAGCTCACACACCAAGAGTTGTAGACAGAGCTATGCGAGGCAGTTTGGGTGCTGTTGGGTTTGGTGTAGTTCAGGAAACACCAGCTGACCCTGCTCATAGTGCGCAGGCTCGGGAACTGGAGAAACTGCTGGACGTCAGCGACATCCGTGAGGAGCAGAGTCTGACCCGCTGCTCCAGGTAATACTGCGCTTTGGTTGGCAGCTAGCTGAACCAGCATGTTGACAGGTATTTTACTGGGCGCAGTTTGATTTGTATTGTCCGTGTCCTCTGCATCGTTGGAGGACACCATTGACTGCGGGCTGGAGCTGGGCTCTGGGACTGAATCGTCCACATCAAGCTCCTCTGGGGAGTCGCGACCACCAGAAACTGTGGTGCGATCTGTGACAATCTGGAGAGGAGGAGTGAAACTCTCGGCCCGGGGAACATCAGGAAGGTGGGGGCCGAGCAACGGACGGGAATGGCAATCTTGGTGGCAACGGGGGAGTCACTTAGTGGAGGAGAAGAGGACATCCTTTCAGAATCATCCATGGAGCCCTCGGTCTTCAGAGGCACTCGCTGACCTCTGCCCTGCCCCTTCTGAGGCTTGGTACCGCTTTCAGTTCCACTCAGCTCCACTGCACTCATCTCCTTAACAATCTGTCCATACATCCTCTCCTCCTTCACTCTCTTCTGCTGCTTAGTCGTGATGAAGAGCTCCAGAGAGCTGGCGGGGGAGAGCATGCGCTTGCTGCCTCCGACGCCAGATCCCGAGGCGTCTGTGGTCGATATGGTGCCTGATGTTAGTGACAACGGGATCCCTGTGTTCAGGCGTTGCTCTGGTAGTGAATCCGGAGCGTTCCAGAGTGGGTAGCGCAGCGCTGCACTGTCAGTGTGTCCGAGGAAGTGTGATAGGTTGAAACCTGCCCCACTTATGCCTCCTCCAATTCCTCCCGGTGGTTTGCTGACACTGGCAGAAACAACCGGAGGAGACATGTTGCTGTTGTCAGTACCGCCTGGCCTGGCAGAGCCTACGCCGTGTATTCCACTTCCATGGGTAGCTATCAGCTGGCTAACACTGGTGTACATAACACTACCATATGATGGCACATGGGTTTGGATCCGCACAGGAACAAGCATACCAGGCAGCGAAGAATGGGAGCCCAGGTTCTGGGTGGCAAAGACTGGTTGGACCTGTTGCAGAAGCGTGGAGGCAGTGGTGGAACTGGGCAGGGAGTGCTTATAGGAGAGAGAGGGAAAGTTTTGTTGTTGTTGCTGGGAAAGGGGAGAGTTGCGAGATGAGAGAGAGGCAGAGTACATTTGAGAGCTTGGCCTTTCTGATTTTCCATCGTGTGGCTGCTGATCATGGATTTGCTGCAGGGAGTGCGGTGGTTGTTGTTTGTGGAGTGGGTGTCCAGGCAGGGAGCCCGGTGATCTGATGTGGAGCTTTTGGAGTTGCTGCTGGGCCTGGAGGGTCATCTGCTGTCTGGGTGTCTGACCGGCCTCCTGACTCCAGAACATACCGGGTTGCTGGTAGTTAAGATAGGGAGGACCACTCGGGTACTGCTGGATTACTTCCTTATTCATGACCTCAGGACCTTGATATTCGCTTTCAGATGAAGAGCCCTGGGTCTGCAAGCGGTGATGTGACCTATTATGGAGAAAAGGTTGAATACAATTGTTTTTCTTCAAATCAAGTAACATAAAAAAAGTACTGGTACTACTATTGGTCTAATAGAACCAGTTGGAGAAGTGAGCAATTGCAATGGTTGAAAAAGTAGTGGCAGTAATGGAAAAAAAAAAATGTTATTTGAAATTTTGTCCATCCCATTACGGTTATATAAGAAGGGCTATTAGTAATTTTAGGGTTGCACAAGGTAACCCAGACTCTTTTACCTGCCATAGAGAGGTTCGTCCTGCAGGCTGTCCTCACTGATACTCTGCTGGATTTGATGCTGATGGAACTGGTGGTGAGATCCTGCAAATTTGCATAAAGCATAGGAATGTATTGTATGTAAAGTATTTTGAAATTCAATTCTGAATGTGCTCATAGTTTATTGAGTAGAGAACAAGCTCAACAAATGCTATCGTGCTACTGCAATCTGAATAAAAGCTTTGGCGAAGTATAAAACATTACTATCTAAACGTTTTAGTGCTGTAATTCAAGGCTTACCACCAGTGCTACTGCCAACTCTCTTGGTTCTACTTGGTACATCACTGCTGCTGTGGGGGGATCCGGCTGGACCAGGCCATGGCCCATGTTCCAGAACCTCCTGTTTGATTGACATCTCAGCACTCCCTGGTTCCTGGACGACTGCCTCTGGATAAACACTCAGTGAAGCCTGTAAAATGTAATGAAGTACAGCTGGTCAGTTATTAAACTAAATGCTGTGATACTTACTAAGTACATTATGTAATGATAAAGTGTGAGGAAATTATAATGAAGCGAGCCAACACCAGTTTCTAGTGGTGCCTTGGACCTTATTGAGTCCCATTTTTCCTCTACCGTCTAGGTCACACTTATTGTAAGTCGCTTTGGATAAAAGTGTCTGCTAAATGACTGTAATGTAATGTAATGTAATGTAATGTAATGTCATGGTACACAGTGCTCAAACTCAAGAGTTACAATAGTAAGTATTTTTTATCATGCTACCTGTCGGACAAGATATCCACGCCGGCGATCCTTCATTCCTGAGGCACTTGAGTATATCTCTCCCTGTCTGGAGGAGGACAAGCTCCCATAGTCAAAGGATTTGCTGCGCATTTCTGGCAACTCTGTGGGCAGCGTGCATGGTGCCTGCTCCGACGAAGACCTCCTCATCTCCCTCTGTTGGTGGTGGCTGGAATGACCACTGCCAGGCACCGTCAGGAACTCCGACTGCTTAGGTCCTCCACCAGGCGCCAACGAGTCATCCTGGTTCAGAATCACCAAGAAAATTGGTAAATTTGGAGTAATTGGGAACAAGCTGTGTGTGACAACGTGGACGACAACAAGAATTATAAAACAGCAATGATAATGTACCATAACCGTTGTAGGACAAATGCAAGCCACGCATGTTAAAAACTGTACTAAAATTGCTGGAGGGGTAGCTAAGATACTAGAAAAGTACTAAATATAAATTGGGAGTACCTGTTTGGTGGGCGAGACCGACTTGAGGCCTTCATCTCTGTCAAAGGACATGGAGAAGGACGAGGAGTGGGACAGGTTGCTCTCCTGACTGGGACTGCGAGACAGGCTGGTGCAGGTGGACTCAAAGCTTGATTCTCCTGATGAATGCTCCATATCCGCCAGGCGCAGCCTCTTCTTCTTGGGTGGGAGCTTTTCCGATGGCATCTGGGCAAGTGTGTCACTCCTCTGTGGCAGCTGGAACTCCTCCACATGTTGCGGCGGCTTCTCCGGTTCCTTGGTCATCGGAGCTTCTGTATCTTTTTCTGGCTTGTCTGGCTCCTCCGTCACCCTGATTTCAGGAACTTGGATGTTGGGTTGTCGTACTAGCTTGTGTGGGATGTGATAAGGCTGGCCAGGTGACGCCGTGGCTGATGAAGATGAGAGGGAGGCCAGGTCACTGTCACTTTGCAGCTGCTGCTCCATGCTCTCTGTCCTCAGTAGGGCAGATTCAGGACTCAGAGCATCTTCAAAGATATCCGTGTCGGACTGTTCTGAGTACTGGCTAGATAGAGCTTTATCTGAAGGCTGATATCCCGGCTGCTCAAAGGACTCTGACTTCTCAAAGGAATTTGGCCGGCTAAGGGAGTTGGTGTGCTGGATGACTGATATGACATTCCCAGGTGCTTTCCTGCACTCAAAGTCAGTAAACAATGCAATGTCCTCCGAGCACATGCTGGCACAGGTATCAAAGCTGTCAGCGCTCTGAAGAGAGCCTTTCCCTGTTGGGGTTGCTCTTGACCCATCAATACTACCTTGTTTAAACTCATAGTCCCCTATCATCTCCACTGATCCACTACAGCTACTGTCACAATGTCCAGGGCTGTCCTCCTCATCACCAACACTCTTCTCTTTCCTCCTTTTTCTTGTGGCTATTTCTGACATGCTAACTTTAGTACCATATGGGCTGTAGGCAATGTGCTCTGGGACGCCTGGGTTGCGCTCACCAATCTTCATACCCAGAGATGAAGATAAATTCTTGTGCATGTGTCCATAGCCCTCGGCCTCTCCTACATGGGCTTCATTGGCTGAATGTTCAAACGCAACCTGTCTTATGAGTCTACGCTCTGGTGGGTAAAACACATCATCTGGCGTCATCATCTCATCGAAGGAGTGGCTGCCTCGTATTGAAGGTGGGACGCTGAGGTTGGGTGGGGAAGCATTTGGCATGGAGTTACTCCTAGTAAGCGTCCCAGAATCTGATGGTGGCTCCAGAAGCCCTGTACTGCTTTGACAGGGTCCTGTTGGATACTGCTTGGGATCTCCTGAGACTCCTACATCACCTCCGAAACAGATATGATCCTCAGCTATCTTTCCCATGTCCAGAATAGCACCTGGTTGCTTTAAGATAGCTAGGCTGGGGTCTGCACCTGCCATGCCAACTGTGATGGATTGCTTGGATCTGGAGTTGGGTCGGTAGTACCAAGTCCGACCAAACATAATCTCTTCGTACGTCTTGACATTAGCATTCGGAGGGCTGATCTGCTGCTCTGCACTCTCAGACCGGGAAAAGTAGCCGGAGTCTGTGCTGCCTTTGCTGTAAGGACTGAGGAGGTTCAAGGACTGGGACATGGCAGGGTCAGAGTCCTGACCTTTCTTCTCATTCAGCCTCAGGGCCAATCGTTGTTTGATGGTAGGGGAGTCATCCAGGGAATGGGCTCTTCCAGCGTGTGATGCCAACATGTGGTGTGACCCCTTTATGTCCGGAAAGGGGGGGCACTCCTTGGGGAGCTTGGGGACAATAAGGATAGGCACTTTCATGGACCCCACCAGGAGCTCTTCAGCTGAGTCTGCATATGCTGGTTCCACACCACCTACATTGTGAAGAAAGTGGAGCATGATATAGAGAAAAGTAAAGCAGAATGTGATGCACATATAACACGATTAGGATTTAGTAAAATTTTGAGCAAAACAATTAGACATTGAAACAGTGAATGAGCGCGTTATGCAGCTTACAGTGAAACATTAACAATCTAAATGTATGATGTTAAATTGTCTTGATCAATAGGAAAACAAGTCCATGCCCAGCAGTTTATGCATAAAACCCTCAACCCCAATTTAAGATAATAGCTTTATGCATTTAAAATTTTTATGGATGTTTCTCAAGATGGGAAAATGACCTGTATTCTTGTCAGCTTCAAAGGGGATCCTCGGTATGGGGCTGTCTTTGTCCGTCAGCATGGTGGAGCCCTCCAAACCTTCCTCATCGGTGTCGGTACTCTGCTCTCCATCTGAGTGGACCTCGGCATCGCCCACTGGGGATGCCTGGTCCATGTCCCCGCCGCGGGCCGCGGCTAGCTCCGAAAAAGGTACGAGTCCAGCCTTGATGGCATGAGCATGGGACTTGCGATGCTTGTAAAGGTTGCTCTTGGTTTTGAAGGAAAAGCCACAGGGTACGCAAGGATATGGCCTCTCTCCAGTATGTGAGCGGATGTGCTTCTTCAAGACGCTGGGCTTGGCGCAAGCTCGACCGCAGTAGTGGCAGATGTACTTACCGGGCTTCTTCGGCTTCTGCTCCTTTTTGCTGTAGCCCTCGTCTCCAGGCTCAGGGCCTGACTGAGAATACTGTCCAAAGGAGCTGGGTAAACTGGGAGATTTCTGGCGGGGAAACCTCCCTGCCCCTGCCCCATGAGGATGAGTGTGTCCTGGGTGTCCTACAGGGTACAGGTCATCCGAGGGCAACTGGCCTGCAAATGGCCAGGCATGAGGCTCTAGACCAGGCTGGGGTTTGGCTCCTGAGAGGAAGCGCTCGGTTTGGGGGTGCTGAGGGTACGGCTGGCCGAGCTGGTAGGAGTACCCCCGTGGGAACCCCTGAGCATAGGGCCCTTGCGGGTCTTGAGATGGCGGGCCTCCCATGGCCCCAACTGCAGAAGGTCCAGATAGCAGCTTCCCAGAATTCCCTGTCATTGCGTACTTCTGATGGGGTGCTGATCCCCCCGTGGCACCACAAGGCAGACTCTCTCGTTGTTTTGCCTCATGGTCAGCAAAAGTGCTTCGTTTGGTGGTAGCAGAGGGCTCGGATGCCCACTTCCTTTGCAGTGACGCCTTCTCCTTCACTGTTTCCTTGTTTGAGCATCTCTGCCCAGCGGCAGCTGATTCACGAGCCTCCATTTCCGTAACACTCTTCTCTGGGTTAGAAGAGGGAGGGGATGGTGGGGGGAGTTGGGAAGGTGGGTTCTGGAGGGTTACAAGGTCCCAAAACTACCAGGCATGATAGCTGAACCTCTGAAGGCTGCCGAGAAGTTCACAGAAACAGGAAGTATCCGTCCATTGCTGAAATAGACTGATTGTAAAGCCAGGCTGGAAACAGGAATCAGGAAGTGGAAATAAAAGAGGAGCTTTAATGGATAACATCAGAAATGTTTCTCTCCTTTTGCCATTTTGTAAACACTAATGGTGCTGTGCGTTGTTTTTCTGTCCAATTCATCTAAAGACAGAAGAATCCTTGAGTGATCTGGAGAGGACACAAAGAGAAGAAACATGTTTTTAACGGGGTATTCAACAGCTGCAGTAAATCATGGTTAACACAATATACTGAATATTATCAAAGGGTGAATACTTACTTTTCTTTATGGAAAAGTGCTTGTAGATCCTCTTTCTTTAGCTTCAAAAGTCATCCAGTTTTCTCACGCAAAGACCTGCAACAAAACAAAAGAGAGAAAGGCAAATTAGTTTTGTTTTCAACTCTAATACATTTATAGAATCCAAAACTCAGTGAAGTTAACTGACAGCCCGACATCTACCTCTTACCATAAGTTGGTTTGAAACTTACAATAACATCTTAACATCTTAACATTTTAGCTGTTAACCGGAACACAACACTGTACTTGTTGTTGTAAAGAAAGCACTCATTAAGTTGTCAAGTGCACGCCTGATGTGCGACTGTAAATGTCATTGATTGCTCAGTTAGTTTGTTCACACTGGAATCCATCTGTGCTTTTTGCCTTTTCCACCCCTTCCTCCTCCCTCCTCCCTCCCTCCTCCCTCCCTCACACCCTCCCTCCTCCTTCCACTCAGTGAGTCACCGATGCACAGCAAGCCCACGCTGTTCCTAAAAAGATACAAAGGCTTATAAATAGCGCTGTGGAAGTGACGTCGGAGTGTCATAATGTGTGTAGGCGTCCAGAAAGGCCAAGTCGGAGAGCAGCCACTAGCACCTCTCCTTCCTCTCTCGGTGTCATAGTTTGATATAACTTGGTATGTAATCGTTTAAAAAAAGCAAACAAGTGAACACACACACACACAACACACACACACACAGAAACAAAAAGAAACACATACAGTATGTAGAGACAGAACTCGCAGGCATTGCAACTGCACTGCAAACACTGCAGTAGACGCAGCGTATATGTGTGTGTTTCCGTTGTTTAACGTTTCTCAACCACACCAACACCTGACTGCAGAGAGCTGCAGAGCACGCACACACACACACACACACACACACACACACACACACACACACACACACACACGCCTGCTGAAGTTGCATTTTTTGCTTTGTATTTCCTCATCTCAGGGTTTTAACAACCTCCCACGCATTCTGATTGCGACACACACACACACCCACACACTTCCACATCTATATACTGTACACACACACACACACACACACACACACACACACACACACACACACACACACACACACACACACACACACACACACACACACACACACACAGTGCGCCTCAGTGCCGGTAAGCAGGCCTCAATGACGTGAGTGTCTTGGGGCCCAACATGAGATCTATTAATAGCAATTGAGGAAAACATGCTGTATTCTTAGCAGGCGGAATGTTAACTTTGGGCTACCTGGTGTTTTTCACATGCAACCCCCTACACACACACACACACACACACACACACACACACACACACACACACACACACACACACACACACACACACACACACACACACACACACACACACACACTAACACACAGCAGAAACATTATCTCAGACCTCAGTTATATTTTGATGTTTTCCATGGTGTTAAGAGAGCAAGAATGTGGTCTGAAACCCAAAGGACTGTTAGAAACAATGGTTATCCAGTTTGGTAGGCAAACACAGGATGATTGCTCAGTAGCAGGGTCAGCTGATACACTACAGGCGTTTCTATGGTGATGGCTTGAGGGTAAAGTTTATTCTAATTATGGTGTGTTTCACCTTAAGGGTGACTCACACCAGTATCACAGCATCATGGGTTATGTGTCATTTAACGCCTGTAGCACACATCTCATGCGGCGCACAGACAGAAGAAGAAACAGTGAAGCTACAGTAGCTGGGATGGGCCAAAAAGGGGAGGAGTGAAACGCTTCATTCACATGGAATCAGGACACACCTGCTCGAAGGCAAAAACAAAACAGTTTACCGGAACTCCAGGAATGCAAAACAAAACATGCTTGATGTTATGTTGCTACGGTGATGGAATACAATATATCATATTGATTCATGTTGTGTCTACTATTTCATGTAATTATTCACACTAATGCATAAAGCTATACAATGCAGCTTTTTAAAAAAATGTCTTAGTATTCTTTGCAGGCCTCGTCCACTCCAATAATATCCGTCTGTCTACCATCTGCCTGATTCCAATGTGAAAGCATCATCAGTGTTAAAAATGAGGCCTAGGGGAGTTTGGATCGGAGTACAATCAGGTGCACAGTTTTATCACTATAGGAAAAATTACAACAAACAACTTTTTAGTTCAAAAATAACGTCATGTTTCCTCCTTAATTTGGGACTCAAATTGAATGTGTTTTATTGCCATTATTGCTTTATTCTGGGCTTCCTATCATCTGACACCCACAACTGGAAGAAAAGGAACATAAACTCAAGAACATGTTACAAACTTTACACATCCTTCTGATTCAGGATGATGCTATAAACAACAAACATTTTGGCATTCATAAAAGTCGTAGGTGGAAGAATGTTTTTTGGTTCCCTCTGATAGTCATCCAGTTACGAACTATGATGGTGCAAGATTATAATGTCTCAAGGCTTTTGTTTTAGACTGAAGAGTAGCTATTTTCAAAATACTTTAACTCTTAATGACTGGAGTTTTCCACAGTAAACATCCCATCTTTTCTACTTCAGATGCAATAAATTCCCTCAATGTGTCCAAATGAACTTCTGCTGCTGGCTAAAGCCTTTTGAAAGAAATCCTTTTCACACACCAAAGATAACTTTCCTCACCAATTTAAGATCTAAATATATAAACACTGAAATCTAGACTTACCAATGAAAGTTGAACCTCTTTGTTATTCAAACATCAGCCACATATTGCTTTCTGATTTCTGAATTCTTGCTACTGAAGTTCTTAAAATTCAAACACTTACTGTGACTCTTGCTGCTATCTGGGGTCGCAGCTTAACCGTCTGCTATCACACACAAACAAATCCACAGCTATGTGACCTCCTGACACACACACACACCCATAATACCCCAGTGGTGAGTTTTGACCTTAAAGCATGCAGATCATTCTTGGTTAATCTGCAGTTTAACCTTATGTAAGACTGACTGGTTTTGTAATGAAAGTGCTGAATGGTGGCAGTCTGCAGAGTGAGTGGGAGCGTGTAGTGAATGGCTTACATAAAGCTTTATTCATACATGCACCGGCACAACCTGCCCCAGTTCCTGTGCGTAGGAGAGACATAGCTACTGGTGTGTGTGTGTGCGTGGGAAGTGTGCACGCCCGCTGTGTGTGTATGTGTGTGTGTGTGTGTGTGTGTATGTGTGTGTGTGTGTAGGCTGGCAAAGGGCATGACGAGACACCCAAGTTGTAGGTAGGTCAGAAGAAGACGCATTCAGAGGTAAAAATACTCTCACACAAAGAGATTTATCAGGATGCTTTAAATAACAGGAGTTACTTAACACTGAGGGGCAGATATCAGATCAACACACAGACATGGAAATAGATCTAGGTGGTGTTTTATACCCACTGCACCCTTTTCTTAGAATAACAAACCTTTTTTTTTTTTTTGGTTCATGTGTGGGCATTTTCGATGGTCCAAACGCTACAGTGAGACCTGAGTTATCCAATCAGAAAGCAGGCAGGTTTAAACACAGGTGGGATTGCATAGAAACATAAACGAGGCATCGGGATCTCACCGCAAAGGTTTTCTAGAATGCTGTACGGTGAAGGGAATGCAAACACCTCAAACTATGACTTGTTTATGTGTTTGAACTCACAGCTAATTGAAAGGAAGGAAGGCCCTAGGATTTAAAAAAGGTCTTGGGTAAACGATAAAGTCTCAAAAAGGTCTGGGACCCTCGCTGACATGGAACCTTATTACTTCTCAACAGACTTTCTCCTCTCGTGCACATATATATTTTTTTATACCATAGAATGTATATAAGAAGTGGACGTAGTCATGACGACGTCATCCATTGGTTTGTCAACGAAGAGTTTGAAGCCTTGAGTCGGCATTTCAGTTATTATATACAGTTTTCTATTTTTATTTTCTATTATGTCTTCATATTTTGCATTGTCTTTATTGTTATGCACCAAAAAAATTGCGTTTACAAATGATCATTTCAATGTTATTGATTTCGTACTAGTGGCAAAACAGATGTTACATGGATGTAATATCTGTTCTACACGTATGTGATGTAGAGTGTAAACCAAACTGCTGTGGAGAATATGTTTAAATAAACACTATTGATTGTTTGTATATGTATAGAACTATGAATCAAACATGAGATGTGGGTGTCTTCTTTTTTTTTCATATAATGGAAAAAGCAAAAGTTTGATACTTAAAATGTTTGAGTATTGATGTTTGACCTCCAAGCCCTCAAAAAAAAGAATCTCAGAGGAAGATATCAAAATGTGAGCCATACAATGTTCTTGTTGCCAGCTTCGGGGTATTTGCAGGATGATTTTTGTGTTGTTTGTCCTGATGTGGCCTTTAGGGAAACACGTCATCCTCACAGTGTAGAAGTATATTTTGAGTGGGTCTTTGTACCTCAAACTGTCTATATTGTACTTGACGATACAGATGTTGAAAGGAGACGAGCTGATACACGAGAGATTCTGGAGAACTGAGGTGCATGCAGGTAAGAGAACACACACACACACACACACACACACACACACACACACACACACACACACACACACACACACACACACACACACACACACACACACACACACACGTATGGCCAAACCCTGGAGGTATGAATACTGTGTGGGCATTAACCATGCAGTATGAACAGAAGGCTGTGTGTGTGTGTGTGTGTGTGTGTGTGTGTGTGTGTGTGTGTGTGTGTGTGTGTGTGTGTGTGTGGGAGGCTTATTTTCCCGGCCAAAGGCACTCTCTCTCTCTCTCTCTCTCACTTCATTTCATGCAGCTTCATTGGAATGACAGTCGGGAATCTTGTTGCCAAAACGACAAGATAATAGATCAACATCTGAGAAAATCCCCGTCCGTGCTTGTATCATTATCATCGCGTGTGTTTGAGTGTGTGTGTGTGTGTTTCAGATTATGGTTGTGAGGCTTTCATCTCACGCCGACACACACACACACACACACACACACACACACACACACACACACACACACACACACACACACACACACACACACACACCGATAAATCCTTCTCCTACAGTGTCTTGTTCAGATATACAGTTGATAAGCTTCTCATGTACTTTCAATGAAAGGCCCAGACGAGGGCAGAGCATCTAGTACAACTGTGTGTGTGTGTGTGTGTGTGTGTGTGTGTGTGTGTGTGTGTGTGTGTGTGTGTGTGTGTGTGTGTGTGTGTGTGTGTGTGTGTGTGGTGGCTAGTTATTCTTAAATTGGCCTGCCAGGGTGCCGCATACCATCGAGAATGGTTGGAATTCCTGTGAGACAAAAAACAGAGAGAGAGTATCTCTGTGTGTCTGTGGGTGGGTGTGTTTGTTTTGGCTTCTTTTTCACCCTTTTGCGTCCGCAGCAAACTGTAATTCTAATCATAAAACCATAAGCAGCACAAGAACGAACAAGGAAAACAGAAGAGAACTAACGATACAGGAGAAGATATGAGGGGAATAGATCAGAGGACACTGGATGAAGTAGAATTAATACTCTGAGGGAATAAGTGGACGGGGATCCAGTAGAAGGAGCATTAGAGATAAAGGGACATTAAGTTAAGGGCTGAGAAACAATAACACGAGAGAGAAAACAGTTAAAGGAGAGGAAATGGAAATTAGGATGAATGAGAAGGAAGCACACATCGGAGGAAGTGATGATGACGAGTAAAGGAAAGGAGAGAGAATATAAGACAAAGTACAAAGGAAGGACAAATAAAAAGGAACCCTGATCCAAGGAGGGGAAAATATGATACAAAAGAGGGAATAAGGACACAGCAGAGAGAGGACAAAAAGACAACGGTGAGAAAAAAAATATGCTGGAGAGGCTACAGTGACAAAGAAGAATACAGATGAGGGAGCAAGGACACAATAAAGTGAGGACAAAGGACGCAGGTGAGAGGCTAAGAAAGAAGGATGCACATAAAAGGACAAAGGCACAATAAAGAGAACTCCACAGAGAAGAGATGAGGAAACAAAGACCAAAGAAAGCATACAAGGATAATAACTAGAGAACAAGGACACAATTAAGTGATCCAAAGAGTTTAGAGATTAGGAAACAAAGATCAAAGAAAGGATACAAGGATTTAAATAAGAGAACACGGAGACAACAAACAGGCAAAAACAGTGCTAAGATGAGGAAACAAAGACCAACAAACTGAAGCAAGAATACAAATGAGGACACAAGGACACGAGAAAGAGAGCTAACAGAGAAGAGATGAGGAAACAAAGACCAAAGAAAGGATGCAAGGATACAAACTAGAGAACAAGGACCCAACAAAGACACTTAAACAGTGCAGAGATGAGGAAACACAAACCAAAAAAAGGATGCAAAAGAGGGGACTAAGACACAACAAAGATACCTTAATAGAGAAGAGTTGAGCAAACAAATACCAAAGGAAGGATGCAAGGATAAAAACTAGAGAACAAGGACACAACAAAGAGCCCAAATAGTGCTGAGATGAGGAAATAAAGACCAGCAAAATGGAACAAGAATACAAATAAGGAAAAAACGACCCAACAAAGAGACCTAAACAGTGAAGATGTAGGTAGAGGACTAAGGAGAGGCATTAAGGACTCAGGTGAGGTATAACGATGTGTTCTGAAATGGGACGTGGCCGGTGAGGATGAGAGTCATGCCAGCCGTTATCAGGTTTCTGTCCCGTATACCAAATACATGTATTCATGGATCAGACACACTCTCTCACACACAAAGGGCCGGATCGTATTTCTGAGTGGTAGGAGAAGTGTTCTGGTGCTTTGGGTGGTCAGACGCTGTTTAAATTATTTAAACATGTTACTAATGGTTTCCATTCAGTGATTAACCACTTTATACAGCCAGAGAGAGAGAGAGAGAGAGAGAGAGAGAGAGAGAGAGAGAGAGAGAGAGAGAGAGAGGGGCGATGGAGGGCAGCTGGCAGTGTGTTTGTTTTTTGGCTCTGCTCTGTTTAGCCCCAACTGGACCGAAACCACACACACACACACACACGCACGCACACGCACACACACGCACACGCACACACACACACACACACACACACACACACACACGCACACACACCTCCATTAAAACACTACCTTTGTTTCACCTGGAGGGAGACAGCAGGAGTTACTGGAACAATAAGCTGAACTGAAGAGAGTGTGTGTGTGTGTGTGTGTGTGTGTGTGTGTGTGTGTGTGTGTGTGTGTGTGTGTGTGTGTGTGTGTGTGTGTGTGTGTGTGTGTGTGTGTGTACATGAAGTGTGTTTAACTGTGCATTGGGAACGGGTCCATCCTCTGGCATATAAACCAGGTATTTCAACTGTCCTGCATCCAATTGAAGATGTAAGATTCATTCCAGCGTTTATATCTATACCGCCGAAAAATGAATGTGCTGGATTTCGTAGAAATCCCATGGAATCCATTTGGATTCCACGTAATCCTGAGACAGGAGGTATAAAGACCAGAAGAAGAGGAGGTGTATGGTTAAAACAAAAAACGTCTTTCACCATGTGTGAAACGACATTACTGCGGTACTTAAATAACGGCACCTCCGTAGATATTTAAACCCAACCACAAACTTATCCTTTATCTAACTAAACTGTTTATTGGCTGAATCTATCTTAGTATTTCACCGTCTTTTCCTAAACCTAGCTAATTAGTTTTGTATCCTCAACCTAACTGAGTTGTTTCTTGTGAAGACAGAAGTTTATTTTGAACAGCCAGTATTCATGTTATGAGAGTAATTTGAAACGTGTTGCCATTTTTCTGACACCATGTTTTGGATGTGGGCAGCGATGCAGAGGTCTGGAAGCAGGCCAGTCCTTGTGCACCTCATTATTTATTTATATATATACAGTATATATTCGTTGAGTTATATGTATATATATACTTTTCCCACAAGTTAAACATCACACATTTCAATGAAGGGGGAAATAATGTGCAGGGAGACGGAACCAATATGGACTTCTACCAAAATAAAATAGAATAATATTTAAGATACAGTATTTGGATTTTGGAAGAAAGAAAAAACAAATAGCTCTGTAGTTTGACGGGATCATTATCATCTGAGAAGCGACGGACGGCGGTTATGAGAGAAAACACCTCTTTTAGTTTCTGTGTGAAAACAGTTTGTGTGGACCGCAAGCAGGCCGACTGACTGCAGGTCGCTGCAAAGTTAAATTTAAAACATTTTAAGTGCTTCTCGGTGCCAAGCCAAATAAAATGTAGGGCCAATTTCACCCCCTGCCAGAGGCTTTTATAAATAACAATACACTTGCTCAGCACTTATATTACAATACCTGCTTTCTTACATCAGGCAAGTTAAAAGTTTTATGCAACTTTGTGTTGAAAATTAAAAAGTCATGTGTGAAATATGCAGTTTGCAGAAGGCTCACGTCTTTGTGGAAGAGCCGCCTTCCTTCTACAGCACTGCACCTACTGTGTCCCCTTGAGCAAGGCACTTGAGCTCAAGCTGTTGCAGTGAAAGCCAACAGCTGGAGGTTGTGGTTTAACCAGGAAGCTCCCAGCAAGACATGTGTGCAAGCTTATAAGAAGTGAAGAAGAGGAACACATGTGGATTCACCTGCTGACAGAAAACTACAACATTAATGCTGCTATTAAAATCCACGTCTGTCCAAAATGTTACATCGTCCTTTTATCCTTTTAGACATTTTTGGGAAATTGTCATAATTAGCATATGAATTCTTGAGTTATGGCCAAAAACGTGTTGCGTGAGGTCACAGTGACCTTTGACTACCAAAATCAAATTCAATCATCCATAAGTCCAAGTAGACGTTTGTACCAAATTTGAAGAATTTCCCTCAAGACATTATTGAGATATTGCCTTCATGAGAATGGGACAAATGTAAAGTCAAAGTGTCCTTTGACCACCAAATTCTAAGTAGTTCATCCTTGAGACCAAGTGGATGTTTGTGCCAAATTTAAAAGAAACTCTCTTCAGCAGTCCCTGAAATATCATAAGAATGGGAAGGACGTGAGGTCACTATGTTCTTGACCTTTGGCATTTGTCCACCAAAACAGATCATCCATGAATCCAAGTGGCCCAAGGATGGACTCAAGGTAACAGTGACCTTTGACCACCAAATTCTTAGCAGTTCATCCTTAAGTCCAAATGGATGTTTGTGCCAAATTTGAAGACATTCCTTCAAGGCGTTCTTGAGATATCACAAGAATGGGATGGATGTGAGGTCACAGTGAACTTGACCTTTGACCAACGAATTCTAATCAATCAATCCTTAAGCTTAGGTGGAAGTTTTTGCCGAATTTGACTTTACTTAGATATCACTTTTACAAGAATGGGACAGACATGAGGTCACAATGAACCATTTTCTAATCTGTAAATCCATGAGTCTAAATGGAGATTTGTGCCAAATTTTGAAGAAAGAAAATCCCTCAAGACGTTACTGAGATATCGCCCCTAACGAGAATTGGGATTGACATGAGGTCACATTGATATTGAACTTTGACCTTCGACCACCAAAATCAAACCAGTATATCATTGAGTCCAAGTGAATGTTTGTGCCAAATTTCAAGACATTTTTCTTAAAGACGTTCCTTAGATATCGCCTTCACGAGAATGGAAGAGATGTGAGGTCACAGTGACCTTTGACCTCCAAATTTAAATCAGTCCATCCTTGAGTCCAAGAGGACGTTTTTACCAAAGTTGAAGAAACTATTTTAAGGTGTTCCTGAGATTTCACTTGTACAAGAATGGACCAGATAGATGGAGGGACAACCCGATACCATTAGCTTCTCTAAGCTTTTATTAATTTAGATGTGATCAATGCTTTGTTGGCATTTCAGTTGTTAATCTATGGAGCAGTTTATATCAATAAACCACCTTCTCCATCCCTGTTTCCCTCAGCTCGTCTCTACTTCTATTTCTGTTACTCCCACTTCCTACACTTCCCAGAGAGCTCTTTGACAACCTCCAGAGAAGCTCCGGAGCCGGTAGCTGTCACCTCTGGGTTATCTGTGTAGGTGGACAGAGAGCTCTTACAGTCGAAACACAGTGAGACTTTTTCACGTAACCCGTCCTGTCTTTTACTGAAGCCGCATCGAATTCTGCTCTATTTTCTGCTCTGGTGGGTGAAAAATCTGCCTCTTTGCCTGTTTTTATTTTATTTTTTACAATGGATTTTTCTCCCTGTGAGAGAGTTGAAATGTATTGAAAGAAGAACGCTTTAGAAAGAAGCCATCGCTCATTGAGGGAGCTGTATTCTCTCTGAAGGAACAACATTAAAACTTGGCCAATTACTTGAAAGAGAGATGTCCCCAAATTTAGGACAAAAATCCTTCAAATTAGTTTATAAAGGCAAAAAATATATATAAAATGAAAGTGTTAACATGGAAAGAAAAGTGGAACAAAATCAATTTGAAGGCAATATTAACTATCAAATGATTATCAATAAGCCGTCACACATACTTAATAACATACATTGATTCAGTCAGGGAAAAAGTTTGGACTTCCACTTAAATTTCATGCTTTCAAAGTAATAAAAAGATGATTTGTGATTCTTATGTTTAAGACAATTTATTTTTAGCAGAAGACTTGTTTAAGTTGCATTGTTATCCTGCTAAACATCTCTATCCCAAGGACTCGCAACACTTGCACGATGATTTGCATTTTGAAGTATCTAAAAAAATGCCCTCCATTGCAAAAAATAAGTTTTTACGCTTACTGTGTACGTGTTTTTTGTCTTTGTTAATAAAGATGTGCTAAATGGGTTTCGGAAAGCAATTAGCGAATAAGTTCTGATGTAACGGACATTTAACTCTCGTGCTGATCAGCTCTTTCTGATGTCGACGTCTTCCTTAATATTCCCATGAATTGTGATTTAGTACACAGTACTACATTCTATTATAGTGTATTTGAATTATACACAGTACAGTATTTTCATTTGCAAAGGAATTTGCGTCTAAAACAGTCTGTCCTGTATTTAGAAACTTTGTCTTAATTTGGTCATTATGATTATATATTTATTTATCACCTCTGTCCTCTGTCTTAGTCACATTGATCCCAATCAGAGGATAATTATTACGACCAAATTTGGACAAAAGTTTTAAAATACAGGACAGACTGTTTTCAACACAAAGTAGTCCCGACACAAATACATCAGCTAGCTTGGAGTGCTACTTGGTTGGCTAATGCTCATGTTAGCTTTCCAACAGTGTACAGTTGGAGTACAGTGTTTGAGGCTTGAGTTCCACTTGAATCATCTAAGTACAGAATCATTGTTTGCCACAGAAGCAGAAATAGAATTAAATCCATTTCTGGAATAGAAATATCATCTTAAAGTCATTATTTCAGGTCTCTAGAGCCTTCTCTCCGTGTGAAAGCGTCCTCACTTTGTCAACATCCAAGGACTTAAATTGCCTACTGTTCAATGTCGAAGCAGCCATGTTTGGTTTTAATTTAGTGCTGTCAATCACTCGTTAAGCCGAGGCGTCGCTGCAGATCTGGATGTGAAAGAAACCGAGAGCCAAGAACAAGAGGCATGAAACGACGGAGAGAAGAGGCTCCGCAGAAAGGACTGAAATTAAACCTAAGAGAGAGACAGATGAATGAAGTGAACTTAATGTGAACTGTGATGAACACACACACACACACACACACACACACACACACACACACACACACACACACACACACACACACACACACACACACACACACACACACACACAGACAGTTTGTAGACAGTGATTTGCAGCAGATAGGAAGTCAATTATGCTACTGGATATTTCTGTCAGAAAAATATGTGTGTGTGTGTGTGTGTGTCCTGAATAGAGTAGGTGTGTAGGAGGTGGCAGCACTGGCAACTTTGCTGAGACAGGATGAGTGTGTGTGTGTGTGTGTGTGTGTGTGTGTGTGTGTGTGTGTGTGTGTGTGTGTGTGTGTGTGTGTGTGTGGGAGGAGGAAGTTCTCGCTGTGCCAAGGTTACAGCGCTGCCGCTGCTGAATTAGTGTTATAAAAGCCTCAGTTACACAACGGAAACACTCCAAAACTTAAAGCTGCTCTGTGACCAGGAGAGAATCAAACTTTATGATCCAGTAGAATGGGATCTTCATCTGATGTTTGCATACGAAAAACTCACAAACTCCCAGCAACAGAAAGTAAAAAAACGTATGAATTAGGCCCCAAAAACCCACCAGCACTATTGAAAAGTTTTATTGAAACGCTTTCTAAAACATCAGTTTTTATCAAAGCCAGAAGCTCCCTCAGTCCTTGAACACATCATGAGTGACAAACTCTTCCATCAGAAAAGGCAACCAAATCGAAGCTTCAATTGTGATATTTATCTGAAACGCTTTATTCTACATGTCTCATTTAAAATGTCGCCCCACATAAACAATCCGCATTAACAAGATTCTGTAAAAAACATAAAATTTTGCACTCCTCAGCGCAACTATGAAGCCATGATCGACTTGCCTGAGACAAAGAGTCACGTGACAAGAATTCTGTAAAACGTGAACTGAACTGCAGGCTGCTGAACACAGAGCATAGAGGAGAGGCTGTAAGTAGAGGTCGTAAAAATGTAAATTAATTAAATATATCGAGCATTTTTTTTGTACTATTCTGCACAAAAGACATGTTTGAGTTCTCTCTTCTTCTCGCCATGATTTAGCTGTTTCCATAGAGGTGAAGGACTTATATATCGCAGTGAAAATCATGTCAAAGTGTGTAAAAACCAATGAAGAGCCACTGGGTTTAACCCCAAATGTGTGTGAATATTGTACATGTGGAGTTAAAGGGTGTGTGTATCCAGTCCGAAAGGCTCAAGAGATGAGGTCATTACATTACATTACATTACAGTCATTTAGCAGGTCACTCTCTGTTAGCATGTGTGTATCTCTGGTTTAAGCTTTTATGACACACACATGAAGGTTTATATTATAATCATCCTGGAAAATAACCTCCAGTGTGACAAAATAACCAGTGCATTGTGGTTTCTTTGATTCTAATGGTGACTTTATTTTGAAAAATGTTGGTTTTGTTAAATCACCTGAGAGAAAATGTGCATTCAACAAAAACCTTAATAAGAAGAGACTCTCTTGATGATTTTTTGTTCCTCCTGTTTGCTCTTTAATACTGAGTCAACACTTCCTCCATCTGTTTCACCTTAAAGATCGCTTCCAGCAGCTCATCAGGGATAATCCTTACTCCTCCATGGAAAACTTTTATTGTGAAACCTCTAAAGGAAGTGTTGGGTTTCATTGATAGAAGCTTGAGAGCGCGGCAAAGTAGAGTTATGCCTGAATCAGCAGATGACAACTGCATTTACGTTAAAAAAGCGTGGTGATTATGTTTCTGCACTTCTTCTGTCAACCCTTTAATTTCTTTGCATTATTTATTCTGTCACACACACACACACACACACACACACACACACACACACACACACACACACACACACACACACACACACACACACACACACACACACACACACACACACTGTGGTTAACATGGGAAACATGATGTGACACAGCACCAATTCAGGCTGTTAAATAATTCCATGTTCCATGTTCTGTCTCCTCGAACACACACACACACACACACACACACACACACACACACACACACACACACACACACACACACAGTGTATACACTCAAACTACGGCGTTCTCCTCCTCCACAGCTGTGGCTGTTTGACCAACATGTTTCCATTTAACGGAGAAAGCAAAAAAGAGACGGGGGGAAAAAGATGGAGAGAGAGAGAGAGAGAGAGAGAGAGAGAGAGAGAGAGAGAGAGAGAGAGAGGGGGGGTGAAGAGGTGAGGAAGGGAAAAACAGGCGTCCTGTTGGTGTAAATTGCCAGTGGAAAAGAGAAGGCAGTCATATTTTCCACAGGGCTGTTGGGCCAGCCTTGAAACTATTACTGAGTTAGCCCTGTGTGTGTGTGTGTGTGTGTGTGTGTGTGTGTGTGTGTGTGTGTGTGTGTGTGTGTGTGTGTGTGTGTGTGTGTGTGTGTGTGGTTTCATTACATTTTCCACAACAGTTTGCAAAAAAATACACAAGGAAACAAGATGGACAGAGGAAGAGGTGGATGGACGCTCTGCTTTCACGATGTTCTGAGCGCTGGAGGTTTTTTTTATGGTTAGTTAAAGGTTCTCCTGTGAATCCAACATCAGCTCGTCAACGTTCCTCTAATAACTTATAGAATGTTATGTGATGTAATAAACCTCGTTCTCGTGCATTTATACCTGTTTGACTTGTAGAAGGTAAACTTTAGACTTGTTTCAGGCCCGATGTTGACATTTTATGGATTGTATTTACTGATTAATATCTTTTTTTATCTTAAACATGACCAGGTACTACACTGCAAGCATTTCACTACACGTGAAAATGAAAGTGTGTGAATGTGAAAACCATTTGGCCTCATTTGTGTATATTTTTTTGTTTTTTAATAACATGATGCAAATGTGTCACTGGCGTTCTTTTGAGCTTTTGTTCTCTGACCTGTAAACTGGATGTGACGGACGTCTGGTTTCATGTGATCTGTTCTGTGATATTATCACGGGGAGGACTTTCAGATGATATCGCAGAACCCTCCATGTCGGAAAACCCCATCGCCAGAGTGAAATTATATATTTCAGCAAATATTTCTGAACCAAAAATACATTTCATATCAACATTTATCAACGTTAGTGTTTCAACTGCTCGTTGCTCTTCTTTTGTTTTTAAACTGCACTTGGTTAGATTTATTAAAGGTTATGTTTTGGGTTTAAAAGGAGTTAGTTGTTTTTGGTTTCACATGGGACATAAACAGAGGTCTCCTGGGTGAAAGTCCCGTGTTGGACCAAACCATCCATCCGATTTCCTCCCTGCATGGACTTATGCAGACTTTGATTGAATGTTTTTGAGGTCAAATACAAACGTGATCCGAAAGACAAATACGTTCTCTCCAAACGTAATCGACAATGCAGTTTCGTTGCATGTAAATTTCAGGAGACCCGTCTGTGTTGGAAGTCTGCAGCTTTCGGGCTGAAAGTTATCTGTTGCTTTTACTGGATTGCTTCTGTATCTCAGAACAATCTCTCATTCAGTGTTTTTTGCATTTGTGTTTCTGAAAAAGTGAAACTTTTCATATGGGAAATGTGGTATCTAGTGTTTCTGCAGCTTCATCTTGGCCTCTTGACTTTGACCATGCAGCGTTTTATTTAAACCTGGGAATTAAAGTTAAATAAAGTTTTTACAGAGCAGCACTTTATACGTTTATAAGCTGATTCACATTTGTTCTTTCTTTTCCTCTTTCTGAACCTTTAGGCTCATCTTCAAAATAAACTCCAGTAGAGACTAGGGCAGTGTGTCAGAGTCACTAACACTAATAAAGAGACATCTGATTTCATTAGATTCTTCATTTTTTTTACTCCAAACATCTCTGCACTGACCTACAGCCTCTCCACAACAAGCCCTCCTCTCTTCCTGGCTGATATATATTTAGCTTCGAGGCCTCCAGCTGAGACCGCAGAGACGTTTGTGACGCAAACTGCAAAAAACCTCAAAAGCGGCCATTGTGAGAGTCCTCCTTCCTCTTCTTCCTCTTCTCCAGTTAGCTATCTGCACAGTGGCAGCTGTTGTAGAAGTTGTGTGTGTTTTTTATGCAACAAACCTTCAGAGAGTCTTTGAATGAATGATGCATCGACGCTCGACCCACGGCAGCTCCCGGAAAAGTTTGAGTCAAATTCAGGGCACAAGACTATTCCTGGTGTATCAGTGTGTGTGTGTGTGTGTGTGTGTGTGTGTGTGTGTGTGTGTGTGTGTGTGTGTGTGTGTGTGTGTGTGTGTGTGTGTGCATGATGCTCTCACTTATGTAAGCTGTTTTCTCACATCTGCATCCCTCTACCCCATCTCCTCTTCTCCTCTCCTACTCCTACTTCCCTTCCTCTACTTCCAGTCTCCTCTCCTCTAGCTGCCTTGTTTACTCATCTCTTTGTTCTTTGTCCTTCTTTTTCTTTTTCTGCTTTTCATTCATGTATTTTTCGCGACCCAAACTTAATTTCTCTCCTCTCCATCATTAAAAAATAGAAGAGCCTCCAGGCTTTAGCAGCACTATACTGCTGAGTAAGTCTTCCTCTCAGGAAACGAGTCGTCCTGGAGGCCATTTTTTTCACAGCGTTGCGTCAGAAATCTGCAATCGGAGCGTCGCAACAACGCCGATAATAGAACTCTTACTATGCAGGGCGGATAATTACCCCAAAACTTTCACTCACAGACTTCACAAACCAAACAGGATACACTTAGGGCTTTTGTTACCCGTGTTTATGGGGGGGAGGCCGACAGAGAATAGACCAGTTCAACCAGTGTTTGGCTGCTGGGCACTGGAAGCAGCCCATTATGGAGGGTAATAAAGCATGGAGCAACTATGGAGCCGACACCTAACGAATAACAATTTCACAAAAAGAAAGATAAAACTGTGAAACATGTTATCATGTTAAGGCTTTTGCAACCGCAACCGCTTCACAGTTGTGAGCCTCCTTTTGCAAAATGTTAGGTGTTACATAAAGTTACATTTTCATGTTTCTACACAAACTTGATCAGAAACATCTTCTGAATTCTTTCACATCCAACAAAAATAACGGTGAGATGTAAAAGTGTGAGTGATTCTGGCTTTTGTGTGATTCCAGCTCTGTTCAGCATCAAGTGAGTCGTAACTGGAATCATTTGATTTGAGCTTCCAGACTTTTTTTCTATCCATGTGTCACCCTGGCGTCTTGACATATAATACACCTTGAAGCCATTACACATCTCCAGTATCGAGATGAGAAACTCTCTCTGCTCCCGATGCTCTGCTGACAGAATGAATCATTATCGAGGGCTGAATATGATTTTGTTTCCTTCTAAGGTTTCAGTCTAACTAACTGTTTCTTAAATGATTGAGTTGTACTGATGATGTTTTTTGGCAGATTATTTCCTTTCTACTACAATTGACCAAAAAAAATGTTTTACTTTTCTTTCATGGATAATTTAAATTCATGTTTGTGTAACTTTCTAACTTCAGCAGCAGAATTAATTGACCTGCTGAAATGAAGACAAATAACAAGTTCTGTTAATGTCACCTGAAATGAAGAAAAAATGGATCCATATTCAAAAAATCCAACTAACAAATGCCAGTTTATCACACTTTTGTGAGCTTTACGCCTTTTTTCTTTACACTGTCGACATGAAGTTACTGTCTGTGTTCCTGTGTAGTGCGACGAAATACCTTTTATCTGGCACAGTTAAATAAATAAATATAAATCTGACCTGCAAAAAAACATGAAGATGAGACTGATCAAGCCAATCAGCTGACAACCGGTTAGTTTCAACAACCCAAACCCTAAAAAAAGCTCAAATACTCAGCTTTCTAATCCTTCTGCATGATCAATAACTGAATAGTCGTAAAAAGACAAATGTTGATGCTGATTTCTTTGTAAAAGGACAGCAGCCTCTTACAGGATTCACCTGCCAAATTCCCCTCATCTTGATGTTTACAGAGGATTACGTCTCCAGAAGGACCGGCTGACGCTCCGTTAGCGGCACGAAAACTGGCCGCCGGAGTCAAAGAAGCTTCCCAGAGTCTGACAGGACGTAAAGCAACAAACGGATGATGGCTGAGCTCATTCCTACCAACCGCTCCTGTCCTGGCTCTGTATTTATAAGCAGCAAATGGTGTGTGTGTGTGTGTGTGTGTGTGCAGTTTATTCTTGACACAATGGGGGCGGGTGGTTGAATGACTACTGTCCCCAACACCCGTTACTCACAAACTCACACACACACACACACACACACACACACACACACACACACACACACACACACACACACACACACACACACACACACACACACACACACACACACAGTAGCACTGACTGTCCACCCACACACAGCTAATCTCTGTCCCCTCACATCCGCAGAGCAGCAGGTAGGTAGGAGGTGTGTGGTCTGAGTGTGTGTGTGTGTGTGTGTGTGTGTGTGTGTGTGTGTGTGTGTGTGTGTGTGTGTGTGTATGTGTGTGTGTGAGCGAATGACTAACATCTTATAGAATTAAAAAGCCTGAACTCTCAGCAGCACAGATGGCTCAGTGAGAAAACTAGAAGGAATAAGAAACGGCTAATTCAACTCGATATGTGTTTGGAGTTCTTCCGAAATGTTAAGCACAGTTTCATCCAGAAAAAACACAAGAAGAAGAAACCGTCAGAGTGCTGCCTGTGTGTGTACAGTGTGTGTGTACAGTGTGTGCATGTGTTACTGTACACCTGCATGTGAACAAAAAAAGGTTCCTGTTCCATTTCCGGCTGCAGCTTTTGCAACTGATTTGCATCTCTCTTCCTTTCTCTCTCTTTCCTGCAAATGCTTTTTTCAATTGCTTCATCTGCATGAAGACATGTAAAATAAAGTCTCCAGAGCGTGAAGAAGGGAAGAAAAGAAGTCAATGAAAAAGAGATGAAAGAGACAGAAAGACGTGGCCAAAAGTATGCGGACACATCAGCTCTAGATCATTGCATTTTAATCTGCTGCTATAACACTCTTCTGAGGAGGCTTTCTGCACGACGTCTGGAGCCACGAGAGCATTAATAGGGTCCTTTACTTTTGACAAACCTTGCAAAAAAATATTTATTCATGGGCCTGACTTTGTCACGTTTAAAACAGGGACTTTTTTCATCTAAAATATTGAATGCTGAAGTATTAATTATCCTCTTTGTTGGGACGGAGGGGCCCAGAACAGGAAAAAGAGCCCCAGGCAAAAAGTACACATAAGTGAGAAGACTATGTGTCCACATAGCTTTGTCTGTTTCTGACTATTAGCAAGACGTATCCAATCTACGCTTAAAGGAAAACTTCACCCTCAAAAATACCATTTGTGTATCAATTTCTGAACCTCTTGTTACCTTGAATTCTCGGAAAAAAAACAGCTCTTTTCATGCCTCCATGGTGAACGAAGAATAAAAAGATAGAGAAAAGTCTTGATGAATTTAAGTAAACGGAGGACGCATTTAACAGCAAAACGATATCAAAAAATCTCACATAACTCTCGCAGTATAATCCAAGTCTCATTTATTGCTCACTTTCTGAATAAACACTGTCACACACCAGTGTTTTTAAAAGCAGCCCAACTCTACTTCCATTGTTCAAGACTTTTCTCTCTATATATATTTTTTCTATTCTTTGTTCACTGTGGAGGCATGAAACGGTTGTTTCCACGAAAACATTTCCAGGAGTTGTAAAATCTTTCGTAACCGCCATGCAGTGTTTTTATGTCTCACAAACCCTGAAACTCGACATGAGAGACGTTCTGAGTCTCCGACCAAACCTCGTCTTGTAAGTGTGATGTGCACCATGCGTGAGTGTGTGAGAGCACGTGCAGTACTGTATGTGTGTGTGTGTGTGTGTATGTGTGTGTGTGTTTCTGACTAGACACAACATGCCATCGGTACATGACACCCGAGTGCAGCTAAAATATCCCCCCATCACACAGGGAGATGGGGTGGGTGGGGGGGTTCCTGACAGCCCGTCTCCGCGGTAACAAGATGGATGTTTACTGTCAATACAGAGATGTCTCGGCTGGTTTTAACGCTGCAGCTTTCAGATCGCATTGAATGTTTTTATGATAAAAAAAATGAGGGAGGGAGAGAAATGGAGGTAAAAAAAAAGGGAGGGTGAATGAGATGAAGAATGTAACGGGGGGAGTGGAAGAGGAGAGAGAGAGAGAGAGAGAGAGAGAGAGAGAGAGAGAGAGAGAGAGAGAGAGAGCTCGGAGCTGGACAGAACAAAAAGGCTTACAGTGGATGAAACAAAGAGATCATGTGCAGAGGTCAGGTGCATTTCAGCTTCCAGGAAACAGAAAAACAAAACAATTCATTCATATCGCATCGATGCGTGTTTCACTTCCCCAGAGCTCAGACTGATTAAACATTCATTCTTCCTGCTGCTTCTGTCCGACGGACGTCCTGCAGCCTGACTAGTTAAGTGTTAAGATAATGCAGTTTAGAAAACATGAAAAGTTACATGAAGGAAACCCTGAACTAGTTTTTTTGTGGCAAATAAGGATTATATATTAATATAAATATTATTAGAATATATTTCTCTCTTTCTTTCTTTTCTCCTTGACATAGGAGGTTAGCAGAGGATTAACATCAGGAAACAGCTCATATGTCTGTGGTCACTTTGATCTTTTTGCACTAACAAACTTCCAAACCTTCATTTATCCACAGCGGGAAATTCTGTTGTTGCGGCAACAAGACAGCAATACAGACAGATAAAAAGAGAAAGTGAAAGAAATCAATAAGCAGAGAAGTTTTACAATAAAATTTGAATATAGAAATGACAAAAGAAATAAATATATATATATATATAGTTTCCTGTTATATGAGGATACGTTGCAGAAGGGGTTGAAACATTTTAGATGGATTGATTACATATTAATAATAGACATATAAATAAATGCTAATAAATAGATTAAAGACACACAGAGAGAGCTAACAGATGTCCACTCACAGGTGAACTAACACAACACACCCACATTCACTATATGTTCCCATTTACTCCTGCAGGCTTTACTACTGTTCTGTCTGTGAGGACACACACACACACACACACACACACACACACACACACACACACACACACACACACACACACACACACACACACACACACACACACACACACACACACACACACACACACACACACACGGTGGTGAAACCATAGGAACAGATGAAGGCGCTGTCAGCAGCACCTGCTCCTCCTCCACAGCCGGCACTCCTCCCATGATCCTCTCTGCCTTTCTCTCCCTCTCCTCCCTTACCTTCCTTTCCTCTTTACTCGTCTCCTCACCTCACATGCTCTCTTGTCTCCTAACTCTTCTGTCCTCCTACCTTATCACCAACACAAACCAGTAGCAGGTGACAAACTCACATTCTGCCGAGTGCAGAGAAATGCTTCATGTCTTAAAGCTGCATTCTCTCTCCTGTCCACCAGGGGGCGACTCCTCTGGTTGTATAGAAGTCTATGAGAAAATGACTCTACTTCTCTCTTGATTTATTCCCTCAGTAAACATTGTAAACATGAGTTTATGGTCTCAATCTCTAGTTTCAAGTCTTCTTCAATACAGCATGATGTTCATTTAGTAAATGATGCTCCATTTAGAGTCAAACAGACCATAAAGCAGGGGATGCTTTAGGGCGGGGCTACACACTGATTGACAGGTCGACACCAGAGACGTAGTAAACCCTTTTTTAAGGTCATTTTAGAACATTTCTTTCTCTTTTCAAACTGTGTTTTGTACCGTTTCTTCTCGAGGTTGAATTCCCCCGACCTCATATCGTCCAGCGAGGGGCACAAATCACACGATCGTCCTCTTCCCCAGCAAACACAGAGAAACAACGTCCAACAAAGTGTGTGTTTGTGTGAATGAGCATCAGAGAGGGCCTTTGTCTTTCTCTCCACGATCTCTTTGTTTTAATGTCTCGATGTCTTTTTGACCTCCGCGACCTCTCTCTCTCTCTCGCTCTCTCTCTCTCTCTCACTAAGCTCTGACTGTCCATTGTTGGAACAGTTTCAGTCTTTCTTTCCTCCTCTTTGTTTCCTTTCACCCAAAGAAAACATCTTTGTTTGGTACAGATTCCAGCAACAATCATTTTAATATGCTTTTCAATAAAAATGAGAATAATGAGGATGACAAACTATCATTCCCTCTTTTGCAAGTCCATCGCAATAATCACAATTTAATATGTAAAATAAATCTTTCAGCCCTTCTTTTTACTACCTCATCTCTTTTTATTTCTCCTTTATCCTCTTTATTTTATCATTCCATCATGTGACTCTTCTCGTATTTTCTTTCTCTCTCTCTCTCCATCTTTGTTCCTCTTTCCACTCATCCATCCCTCTCTAGTTTCTGCACCTTCTTATCTTTTCCATCCCTCTTTTTTTCTATCTCCCTCTTTCATCCCCTCCTTCCGGTGGTAGTAATCACTCCTCACCTTTTTCCCCATTTAAAGTTACACTTTCTGTCATCTGTAGTTTTAATTAATCACGCGACTCGTTAACGAACTCTCCCCCTTCCTCGACCGCTAATTAATCAGGTTTCTGCCTTAATGAACAGTCTAAACTCGTTAAACCTGTTTCGCTCTTAATTAGCCCGTTAGCTCCGGGGCCTAGCGCTCCGACAAGACTATTAGGCCCTACTACGCCTGGATGGCAGCCTCCGTCAGTGTGTGTGTGAGCGTTGAGATTACCTCACTCCCTAATGGGGCTGCTCAAATATTTATAGGGCAGGAAGCTGAATGGGAAGAATGATAGCGCTCAGGGAGACAGCAGACACTGAGGGAGCACATGAGAAGACCGATGCTGCCTGCAAGTGCTGCTCGTAAGCTCCGACTTCCGACCTCGGAAGTTGTAAAGATATGGAAAGCCCAAAGGGTCAAAACACGCCTCTCTCCTCCTTCACTGGAAAATATTTGGACGTCGCCCAACGTCTCTGAATGAAGTCGGAGTGTCTTCAGCGTTGGCTCATGGACGTTTTCATAACGTTAGCATCTCGTTTGCCTCGAATACATGAACACAAACCAACTCAAACTATAACGCTCTGTAGGTTTTTTAGCATGTCTTTCAAAATAAACTTCCATATTTACAGGGAACATACAGTTTCAGCTCGCCACATGCACAACGTCTCTGAAAGAAATAAACTTCTGTGTTCTGAGGAAACGTAGTTTTTCTGCCTCTTACATTAATACAGTCTGTGTTCACAGGTAACATACCGTTTCTACCTGTTACATGCGTGCAGTGTCTTTTCAAAATAAACGTCTGTGTTCACAGGATGCATACAGCTTTCTCTTGTTACATGCATACAGGAGATTTTCAAAATAAACTTCCATGTATCTGCCTGTTACATGTACACAGTGTCTTTTCAAAATAAACTTCTGTGTTCACAGGAAATATACCGTTTCTGCCTGTTACATGCATACAGGAGATTTTCAAAGTAAACTTCTGTGTTCACAGGATGCATACAGCTTTCTCTTGTTACATGCATACAGGAGATTTTCAAAATAAACTTCCATGTATCTGCCTGTTACATGTACACAGTGTCTTTTCAAAATAAACTTCCGTGTTCACAGGACAGGTACAGTTTACGCTCATTACATGTACACAGTGTTTTTTTGTTTTTTAAATAAACTTCTGTGTGCACAGTAAATATAAAGTCTTTGCTTGTTACATTCATATAGTGTCTTTTGAAAATAAACTTCTGTGTGCCGTGTACACTTCCTAAGATTTCATGTTGCTCTGCTGAGTGACAGCGACAGGACTGAGTCCAGGAGGATTAGCAACACGAGTGATCACATGATTACACAGGATGTAAACAAACCCCCAGTTTAATTAATCCAGACTCAGTGAGTGCACCAACAACATGATCCAATATGATCACATAGTAACCAGTGAGGTCACACACACACATTAATCTTCCTGAAAAATTTAAACAGATGTTTCCAAAAGACAGGCTTGGCAAATAAAATCTTCCAAATAGAAATGTTAAAATCCTTCTGACTCATCTGACCGCTCAGCTTGTTTCCCATATAGGGACACTTCCTGCAGATCTCAGGGAGTAACATCATCACAATATAACAGCCAGAAATATGTAATAAAGATCTAGGTTGTCAAAAAGTCAAATTTTCCTTCACATCATGCAGAAATTTAGAGCTTCAGCTGCAGAAAGTTCTCGCTTTCCTTCCAAAGAAACAATACTGAACACTTACAGTCGCTCATGTAGCGTATGCTGAAGTGTTAGCATGGAGCTAACATGCTGAAACAACCTGCTGGGAACCGTTTGGATGATTCATGAACTCATTAGGGAAGTTAGGAATCTTATTAAACTCAATAATTTGGTGCAGTGATTTAGTTCAGATCTGAGCCTTGAATCATTGCTTTGATTTAAAAACCTTCTGCCAACAGACTGAGGTCATTCATCCGGTTTACTATTCTGCTCACTAGCTTCAGGAACTCTCTGGCAACAAGTGTGAGGACGTTAAAAAAAGGAAATAAAAAGGAAGGAAGATACATGCAGATCGCTACATGAAGCAAAGAAAAACAGTGCGTGTAAACCGGCATCTGAAAATGGAATCTGAAAATGATCTCAACAACCCCCCCTCAGCTAACGGATTGACTCTTTATGACAAGACAAATGGGATTTTAAGACGTGTAATTAGATTAAATTACATGTGGATGGTTATCTTTAGCGATGCAGGATGCAGAGCGACGTGAGAGAGATGGAGGATGACGACATGTGTGTGGTATCTAACTGAGGAAAAGCTTGGATGATGACATCAGGGTGAGGTCAAGGTGTTGTGTTACACTGATGAAAGTATAAAGGAGGGATGGAAGGAAGGAAGGAAGGAAGGAAGGAAGGAAGGAAGGAAGGAAGGAAGGAAGGAAGGAGGAAACGAGAACGAGGAGTTCTCTGGCTGGAAGAAGCTATAAAGAATCGAATGAAAGAAAGAGAGATGAGGGAAATAGGTCAGAGTGAAGTCAGTGCTGAGGGACTGGGTGGAACCAGATGGGAAACACATGCTGTGACACACACACACACACACACACACACACACACACACACACACACACACACACACACACACACACACACACACACACACACACACACACACACACACACACACACACACACAGAGTGATGAGCGTGGGTGGAGTCTGATGATGACCTCTTGACAACAGATGGAGGGACGACACTCTTCCTCTCGTCTCCATCTGATGTAATCTCACAGCTAATTCGCTCTGCCTTGTCACTGTCACCTCAAGGCATTCTGGGTATTTGAGTCCCCCCAAAGAGAGCGCACACTATGACTCCATAGGAATGCTGCGTTTAAGTCACATGGGAGAGATGAAAACGTGATAAATCTGAGTTTCAGACTGTAAATATTAAGAAAACACTGATAATCTTCAGATGGTAGAGACCAAAATACAGCTGATCTTGGTTTTGTTTGTAAATTTTCACTTAAAATACTTATAATAACTACAAATTCATACTTCCAATCTTATCTTGACTTTGTAAATACTATGAACACAATACCACAGCTTTAGATTATAACTACAACTGCTACAAACAATTGTGTAAGTAACTACAGAGATAACCTCCACATTTAGCACTCGGTTTTACATGTAACAAAACATACTGGCAAATTCATCTTCGATTACAGTATAAATACTGCCACATTTAGCCCCAAATCCTAAATACTACATAAAATACTGTCAAATTTAGCCCTAATTTTGAAATACTACATAAAATACCGCCAAATCTATCCCCAAATTATAAAGAATACATTAAATAATGCCAAATGTAGCCCACGATTATAAATACTAGGTTCAAGTTCTGATTTTGATACAGAAAATACTCCAACATTATTTGAATATTGTGCTTTAATTGCAACTTTATTGCCCTTTTTTAAGGGATTTTAAAGCCCCATAATTGTACTACAGAGGCACATTTGTAGAATGAAAAATGAAAGGAAAGAGGTGCAACCAGGTAAACGAAGTGAACACACCTGTGTGGGTGGACTTAGTGCCTTAAAGTGTAACTTTGGTCATTTTCTACATATTTTCCCATGTTTTTGTTTCCAATATACGACCAATAAAAGAGCTTGTAGTTTCCACTGAATGTCTCAGATTGTCACTATAAGTGTCCGAAAACATTATGTAAAGAACTTACAGAGAAATAAAACCTTTTTCTTTACCTTTCACTTAATCTGTTTGCTCTGAGAAGTCTTGTTCTGAGATCTCAAGTTTGCAGATATCAGATTAATAATCAGCCATGACATTGAAAACCTTGAAAATCGTCTTCCAGCAAGAAGTCACATGACACGATAACGAACAGACCGCATCAAGTGAAAGATAAAGAAAATGTTTTATTTTTCCACTGAGACACAAAAACATGGGAACATTAATTATAAAATAATTAAGCTTTAAGTTAAAGTAAAAACATTCAGAAAAATCATCTCAAAAGGAGTGGTTGAAAAAACATCTTGTGAGGTGTGTTTGTTTGTGTTACATGTGAAGGTGTGTGTGTAGAGTGGGTGTATGTGTGTGTGTGTGTATTTCTTAATTCATGTATATGTGTGTGTGTGTGTGTTGAGGTGACACATCATGATGTCTTTCGCTCGCCAGCTTCCCGCTGAAGCGTGAACGTCTGTCTCCATGGCGATGAGGAGGCTGCTCGCGACACCTGTAGTCGCCATACCGCGATGACAGCGTCAAAGTGTGTGTGTGGGGGTCCATTAAGCGAAATACACAGATACAAACGCACACACACACGCACACACACACACACACACACACACACACACACACACACACACACACACACACACACACACACTGTGTAAAAAAATCTCAGCTCAGATGAGGAACTCTCTGAACCAACATGAGGCTGAACGTTATGTGAGCAATATTAAATGAAGAGGCCAACGTCTTGGAAAAAAATTGAGATTGCGAAACAATTATTTTTTATGTTCATATGTTCTTGGCGTCTGTTTGGGTTAAAATGTTGTTTTGATTATTTTAGAAGGCAATTTAATGTAGATACCAGGCCTTTTTTTAAAAGTAGCCAAGGGAGAAACATCATATTATAATAGTTATAAATATTATTATTATTTCCATGGTTTCAGAAAATCTCTATAAGAAAAAAAACAAGTGTAATAAAATAAATAATTATTATATTGTTATAGCACTTTAAGCTTAAGCAATTTCCAGATTAAAAAAATTACAAAAAAGAAAAAGTTTGAATAAGAAACCAGATAGAATGCAATCAAAGGAACACATTTTTAAATTTAATAAAGATAAAAAATATATGAAAGTGCACATAAAAGTTACTAAACTCAGAACGTAATTAACCTTGTAGCTCATTAATACAACTTTAAAGTGAGCTACATGATGAAACAGCGTGAAGATATAACACTAGTAACGTATAAAATATATTTCATATGTCTTTCCATAATTGGAGATTAGATATGAAAGTCAAATCTAACAGGAGGAGTTCAACCTTTCCGGTATTTCAGAATAGTATTCACAACAAGCATCAAACTACGATTTCAGTCACATCGTGTTTCCACAAAACAAGTCGTCATTACTTCCTGAATATTGGGACAGTCCCGTCCCGTCTGGAGCGGTCGCCGTGGTAACTGCATGGGAATCATTTGGGTGCGACTGATGTGGTTTATCTTGTAAACATGTTGAAAGAGCCACTAATCGTAACGGTCGGGGGGGTGACAGGTGTCATCAAAACCGTTCGTACGTCAGCACATCTATTTTATTTTTCCTCGCTTTAACCCTGAGGAGCTCCGTTTTTTAAAAGCTCTTACATGTGGGAGCAGCTTCACCAAACCATTAAGAACGTTTCCCCCCATTAAGCTGCTCCTCTACGTCTTTATTATTCTAAACAAATCCCTACAAAACCCCAGAAAAGAAACCAGTCCTCCCAGTTCTGCAGGCTGCACATACCTGTACAGGTGTGACTGAGCAGAGCACAGTGCGTTCACCTGAAGACAATGATTAGCTTTCCTCTGTCGTCATGAGTTTTTGAGTCAAACAGCTGACTTGTTATTTATTTCAAGTGAGTCAGTGGTGGATTCTGGGAAAGGGCTGGGTAGGGATGACCAGGACTGATGGGAAATACATCTACACACACACACACACACACACACACACACACACACACACACACACACACACACACACACACACACACACACACACACACACACCAGAGTTCCAGATTGTTATGGATTTTATTGCTTTGGCAACACAGCAGTGACAGTCGTGCCAATGATGGATGTTTGAATTTAAGTAGAGGGAGAAAAGAGAGAGAGAGACAGATGAAACAAAGAGAAAGACAAACTTTTTTTTTATAAAACAACCAAAGGTGCTTAGTTTCTAAAGTCCTCTACTTTAAAAGAATCTCAGGTTTCAAAATAAAACCACAAACACTGGGCAACAGCGGTTAAAGAAAGAAAGAGGTGCAGCCTTTCGCAGCTGTATCGTCTTTCACATGTGGACCTCTATACTTGTGAGGACTTCTGACATACCTAACCTCAACCTTCACCTCAACCATGACCCTTAAACCAGGACTGAACCTTTAACCAGACGTGAAGACCAAAAAAAATCACCCTCGAGGCTTCGAATCCTCTCAGAGGCAGAAATACAAAAGCACACGCTCACATCTCTGCATGCTGAGCGAGAACAAAAAGCATCTGCATTTATTTGTCCATTACCTCATGGAAAAAGTGAAATGTGCGCTTTAAAAAACTTAATTTTCTGCTGTTGTGCAAACCTCAAGCTGAAGTGATATTAGTGGTATTAAAAAATGCTGTTATTACACGCTGATGCAGAAACCGTGCTGTGAATCAGAGTTCAGCATCTCTTTGTGGGAGTCATGACCCGGTCACATGATTCTGGGTCAGCTGCATGATCTTTTATCTGATCATTTTCTCTATAGATGGACCAAGTGAGGTATCAGAACAAGGAGGGATATGCATTGAAACAGACATCGGGATTTATTGCTGATATATGAGTATTGAGTGACGTTGCAGAACCTTTTGTTGTGGTCCAACATCCTGGAAGATTTCACTGAGTGGGGCTGTTAAAAAATGTGATAAAATTAAAATTCACAATTCCACAAACTGGATTCTCTGTGAGAAAAACTTCCCCATTGATCGACAACTACTGATATTTAGTTGAAAGCCCGGTGCATCATATGCAGATGGTAAAAAGATGCCTCCGTGCTTCGGTATTTGACGGTTTGGGAGGGAGAACAGGTTGGTGCTCACAGTAGGAAGTGACTCAAAGTCCTGTGAGGATTCCCAGGTGATCACAAGATGATCCACATGTGAACGTTGTATTTCAAATGTTTGTGAATGTTTGTGTTCATTTATTGGGTCTTTAAAATTCATCATCCTAAATATGTTCTGACCTAAAATGTTTGATTGCTCCTCCTGAAGAACTCTGAAAGTTCCTGAACACAAATATGTAACGCAATAACACTTGAATCTGTCCACAAACTGGATTCTCTGTGAGAAAACTTCCCCATCTCAGAATAAGGAAGTTGGTCAGTTACATGACGTCTGATTGGCCAACAGCGGAGTCTATGATGATGTCTGCTTTGCTGGAGAGTTTCCCTCTACATGTACTCTAATGTGTTGTTGTGTTCTCCTGACAGAGGTTAATCGAGTACAACGAGGTCGCCGTACCGCTCTGACCCTCGTACATTATTCACTCCTGGCTACTGGCTCAATACGATTCATTGATTTAACCATTCAACAGCGTTAGAAAGACTTAACAACAACAACATGAGGCTATTGTTTAAAAACAAGAGTTACATTTATTAATCGGTGCACTCACATCAGAACGTAGCACTAACTGAGAGCTACATTTTTAGAACTTATGAACGATTCTCTGTCGAAATCAGCAGGAGGAGACGTAGAAACATTTGTTGCGTCCTGCATCTCTTTTTTTTTATTTCTTTCTTTTAAAAACAGGAAAAGCAAGCAGACAAGGAAACCAAACGAAGACGTTTTCTGTCCGTCTACCGATCGCCTCCTCCGGGCTTCAGCACCACGGACAGCGCCGAAACCACGGACAACGAACACATGCTGAGAACTCTCGTTGTCTCAAACGCAATAAAAGCCTCACAAGTTAAGGGAGGAAACAGCAGCAGTTCATCACAACATCTGGACAACAAGCAGAACATCAGTCTGCAGTAATGATCAGTGTTCTACTGTTTGGAGATCAGCCGTCCATCCTCGTCCACTGCAGAGAACGTTAGCGACGCCATACGGAAGAATAGGCTAAGACATGAAAGCTAATTGTCTAGCTAAGCACTTAGCAATGCAATAACACTTGAATCTGTCCACAAACTATTCTCTGTGAGGAAACGTCCCCATCTCCACCTCAGAATAAGGAAGTTGGTCAGTCCCATGACGTCTGATTGGTTTATGATGATGTCTGCTTTGCTGTTGGCCCTATTGATCATCATTCACTGGACGTCACACAGTTTCCCTCTACATGTACTCTAATGTGTTGTTGTGTTCTCCTGACAGAGGTTAATCGAGTACAACGAGGTCGCCGTGCCGCTCTGACCCTCGTACATAATTCACTCCTGGTTCTCTGCACACTCAGCAAAACGTTGAAGGTTGCAGCTGATTCAACGAGCGGGAAAAAAGTCTAATTAAAGCAGCGAGCACTCGTCTGCAGTCTCCTGTGAGAAACAGACCAGAAACAAGTCTGAGTGGTTCAGCAGCATGAACGTCTACGTCAAAACGAAACGTTACAAAAAGCAGTTTAGAAACAAGCCAAGTCGAGAGATGAAACTAAGAACAATTAAATCAGGTGAAACAATCTGAGAGAAAGAAACTAACCAGACACTGAGAACAAAGCTTGAACATTTAATGTACTACTTTTTAATTGCCACGGACATTTTCAACAGGATGCATAAGACTGCATAAGTACTCTGAACCTTTAATTGAGTCTGAAATAAATGATTGTTTTGGTCAAATCGTCATAAAATACATTGATCTTATGAATATATAAATGAAAGCCACTTTAAGTAGAAGTACAGTACCGATACAACAACGTAAAAATACTCCATTATGTGTAAAAGTTCCCCATTTCAAATACTGAAAGTAAAGTAGACAAGTATTATCAGTTAGCATGTACTTGGTATTGAAAGTACTGGCAGTATATATATATATATCTCATTTGACTGCAGATGTTACAGCTGATGGAGACATCTGTAAACAATATTTCTTCAACGTATTGGACGTTTTGAAAGTGAAATCGGAGTTAAAGTCCCTCAAAATGATACTTAGGAAGACTGACTTTGTCACATTAAAACAGGGAAGTGACAAAAACACACAGTGTGGCATCTAAAAAGATCTGGTTGCATAACTTTCATAATCATCTCATCGCTCAGTGACTCCTTGTGTCCTGCATAGTTACGCTTATCAACTCATTCATTCAGGTTTTTCCTTTAACTGATCACCTGTCGTCACGTGTCACGGTAGAAAAAAGCCAGATTACAAGTATAAGAAAGTAGGATTTCTGTTCACAATTCAATTTTTCCTCTTCTGTTTCTCAAATTGTCACTGAAACCTTCATATTTGCATCTTTAAAAAAACTACAGTAAACAAGTGTTGTGTTTGCTTCCAGTCTGAAAAGTCCTCTTGGACCGTTAACTTAATTGACAGCAGCCACTATCCTGTTCTAATTCCACAACAATCCGCTGTTTTGAGTTATTATGAGTTAATATTTTCAATATCTGTTGCTAGTTTATTCCAGCTGTTTGCCACCTGTCTGTGCTTTTCCACGTTCGGCCTGCATGCGAGGATGTAATCTGGTTTTCGTCGTTGCCGAGCACGGGGCTGCAAAAACAAACGCTTTGTGATGATATCAATGCATCCAAGTTCCTCTGTTAACCGCCTACTGGAGGTTGTCAGGGGCAACCGGCTCCTCGCTCGCTGTCAATAAACCCACGAACGTGGATGAATTTACCCCAGAATTATTCTGCTGTTTAGCTCCGTCCAAACACTGCGGTGAGCCCGTAATGTGATCCGGTTCAAACAGTTGGATGCGTCCACTCTGAGCTCTGGACCGCAAAATTTGCAACAAAAAAAAGCTGCACAAAAACAAAACGGGTGGTGACCCGTGGAAACCGCTCGGCACCATTGTTTCATTTGATCGTGTGTGTGTTTTTTTTTCTGCGTGTTTGGTTTATTGTGAGAATGTATTGTGTGGATGGAAGCCACATTTCCCACAGGGGAGAGTGACCCCGAACACCCCGAACTCCGCCTGAGAGAGAGCACGAGCGTTACCCAACTGGAGCAAGACAGCTGCATCAATATCAGATTGGAAACAGAGAGAAGAGGGGGGAGGAGGGGGGAGAGAGAAGAGAGAGAGAGAGAGAGAGAGAGAGAGAGAGAGACAGAGAGAGAGAGAGAGAGAGAGAGAGAGAGGTCAGCGAGGTTCTATTTTTATCTCTCCCTGAGTCGTGTCTCGGCTTGAATGGAGGCAAAGAAGAATTGTGTTGAGAGGAGCGTGGACGCAAATTATTTCATAACCTTGGCAAACAGCAGGCTGCTGAAAGCCTGAATGTGTGTGTGTGTGTGTGTGTGTGTGTGTGTGTGTGTGTGTGTGTGTGTGTGTGTGTGTGTGTGTGTGTGTGTGTGTGTGTGTGTGTGTGTGTGTGTGTGTGTGTGTGTGTCACAGCCTCACTGAGACTTCCCCGAGAGCTGGGATACACATCTTTCTCATGGCAACATTTTGTGTCGTTGTAGTTTGTCTCTTCATGATATCTTCTCATATTCTGGCTCGTAGTCACTCGTACTGCTTTCGTAAGTCTTTGTATACATATATTACAGTGTGTGTGTGTGTGTGTGTGTGTGTGTGTGTGTGTGTGTGTGTGTGTGTGTCAGGGAAGGTAACATATTATTTTAAAGCTTTTTTACGTGCTCTTTTTTTGGGTTTTACCAGTCACAGTGTCTTTGTCAAAACCAAAATCAACCCAACCACTTGGACTGATGGTAATTTAGCCTGCTGAAATGTGTGTGTGTGTGTGTGTGTGTGTGTGTGTGTGTGTGTGTGTGTGTGTGTGTGTGTGTGTGTGTGTGTGTGTGTGTGTGTGTGTGTGTGTGTCTAGCAGCTGACTTCTAGTTCCCCTTCCGGTTGTGGTCACATTGGAATCCTGTCCTCTCCTGCTGTTTGTAGCTCTTTAGTCTGGTTCATGGTTCCTTCTGCAGAAAGCAGCACAGAAACCAGTCTGCCCAGTTCAGAAACCAGCTGGGGATATTCCATAATAAAGAAATAAAGAAACAACTTCAGCAACTTGCTGATCCAACGTGTCACATCACCTCAACTCAACTCTGCACTCATGTCCACTTACTAGCTTTCCTTCTAGGTCTTTCCAAGTTGATAAAGTTTAAAGCTGGTGCACTTATTAGCTTTTTTCCTGAGCTTTTAACTGACGATTGGGTTTGGATACACTGAGGGAAGACCATGATATGTGATTAAAAGCTCTGTAAAAAGCTGATAAGTGGATCTTGAATCAGGATTTTATTATTTTGAACCTCAAACCTTAAATCTGTCTAAACTCGTCTCCACCTACTTCCTGTCCATTAATACTGGACTAATATGAAATATCTTTTGAACTCTTCATCTGATGTTTTATTTTGAAATAAATGTGCCAGAACAAAGAAGCCACCTCTGATCTGACTGTGTGCAGATGTTCACGTTCATAGAACCATCCCCGTTTATAAAATTACTTCCATGTTTTCACCAAGAAACATTTCTCTAAATCAGATTTATGTTGTTTTGAAATGCTGCATTACATTCTAACGAATAATCCTCCCAATCTGTGTGGAGAGCATCCAAGGTTTAAAGATACAACCCTGAATCATCCCCAACATGTGAGACGTTTCCACATCTCCAAGACTCTGATGAGTGCAAAATGAGCTTTTTAGGAACATTCTTGGCTCCAAACTCGCCGCTGTGTTTCCCTCAGAGTTTATGAACCTCACACACAAAGAAACACACATGCTGCACCGCACGCCGACCCGTAACGACCTCTGAGGAGTCGCCTCATTACACGCGTGTCGTGTTTGGGTTACCTGTTGGTCTGCACGCGCTCGGTTTGGTTCCAGCGGGAGTCCCCACAGAAAGAGTCCTCACGTGAGCATCCTGTCAGAAAACACACAAGAGGACGATCATGAGTGTGTGTGTGTGTGTGACTTTAACCTCTTAAACCCCAGCAGGTAGATAACTGAAGCTTTCATTCATAACACATTCAATCTTAAACATCATGTTTGCCTTATTTGTTCTTCATAAATCAGGTGATTTATTTTGATTATAGATGGAAGTGTTTCCTGAGGAGACGAGAGTAGCTCAATGGTTCTGTGCAGACGTTTAAATCAACAGAAACACAAATCTCAACATTTTCTGCTAAAATCCCTCACTCCATGTGAACTTTACTACACATACAAGTATCTGAGCACATATAAACACACAATACAAACTTAAACGACACAGTGTTCAATCATTTTTTGAAACACAGTTGTTGTTTTTCCCTGAAAAGTGGCATGGTTTCCACCGGAAATGGAAAATACAAAATAACAGAGACTTGTTTCTGAGTATTAGAAGTACTCAGAAACTTTTTAAATCTTAAAACTGAGAAGAAAACTGCATCCTAAGAGGTTTACTGTGTGTTTGAGTGCTTTTATTTGAGTCTTGAGTGTGTTTGTCTTCGTATTCCTGGATATTCTTGTGGTTTTATGGTGTGTGTGTGTGTGTGTGTGTGTGTGTGTGTGTGTGTGTGTGTGTGTGTGTGTGTGTGTGTGTGTGTGTGTGTGTGTGTGTGTGTGTGTGTGTGCATGTTTGTGGACGACTTAATTAGGGGTTTCTCTGTGTGTGTGTTTGTGTGTGTTTCTGAGGGAGTCCGGTCACTATCGCAACAGGAAATAAACAGGATGTGGAGGAGGAAGTGGTCACCGGAGGTGTAAAGCAGAAACCCCCACCCCCCCATTTTCACTATCACACACACACATTGAGAAACATTCTGCAGGAAATGAGAGAAAGAGAGAGAGAAAAAGAGGGGGAGGACAGAGAGAGATTGGGAGCAAAGGGGGAGGAAACGAGAGAAGGAAAGAAATAGTGAGAGAGGGAGAGAGGAGTCGGACGTAGGACCGGACAAATGGGGGAGAAGAAAGAGAGTTGGAAAAAAAAAAGGTGGGAGAGGAAGGAGAAAGAGAGGGAGAGCAAGAAAAATAGAGAGGGGAGGAGAGATGAAAGAGAAGACATAAGGGGGAGAAAGAGAGACAAGGAAGTGGTAAATGCAAGAGAGAGAGAGTAAAATGGGAGAGTCTGCAGGAGGTAAAGAGGGAGGCAAAAGGAGGAGAGAAAGAAATAGAAGGGGTGAAAGATACGAGAGAGAGAGAGAGAGAGAGAGAGAGAGAGAGAGAGAGAGACGTTCCTCCAGTTCATCTGATTTGTCGTCTCTCTGCCACATGGTTTAAAATGTGGCAGAGAACGGAAACACACACACACACACACACACACACACACACACACACACACACACACACACACACACACACACACACACACACACACACACACACACACACACACACACACACACTTACAAACGGAAAAGGATCAAAAACACACAGACATCCACACACATGGTGACAATGTAATGGATGGAAAACATCAAAACACAGTGACAGAGAAGTGGACAGTCACATGTGCCACACACACACACACACACACACACACACACACACACACACACACACACACACACACACACACACACACACACACACTCAGTGGGACTGTTTTGAGATCAGATTTTTCCGAGTCGTCCTCTCGTTCCGGTCTGCCAGGAGGAAGGCAGGGAAAAACTATGACAGTGTTTTTCTGTTTCATGTCTGTCAAAACACACACACACACACACACACACACACACACACACACACACACACACACACACACACACACACACACACACACACACACACACACACACACAGACAAAGACACACAGACACACACACACAGACACACACACAGACACACACAGACACACACACACACAAACACACACCTACAGACGGTAGAGTGTTTCCATCCGTCCAAATCAAGCTTTTCAAAAGAGGAAAATGAATCCATCCAGCTGTGTTGAGTCTATTTTTTTTTTTTTTTATATATTCTAACAACATGATCATTCTTAATCTACAGATTTACCCATAATCCCATTGGGCTGAGTCCAGTGATTGATTCCGTGACTCATGAGAGCTGACGGGTCTGGTTATTGATCATAACACCAGTGAAAGTCTTTCACTTTCCAGTCCCCCACAAAATGTGTTCCAACCTTTGACACACAAAATATGAAAGAGACTAAAAAAAACTCAAAGTGTGTCATCCGTGTTCCACTTAAAGATTATTATTATCACATAAGCACCAATACGATAACTGGATGAAAGGATGATAAGATGTTAAAGTGCTATACAGTAGCTTTAATGAGGTTAGGATCATTAGTGTGAAGGTAAACAGTCTAATGAAGCTGATGTAAGCGATGTGACACCACACGCTTTAAAGGGAAAGGACATTAATTATTGCTTTTTAACAAACTGCTTCCATTTTCAATGTGTTTTTCTGAGAACGATCACTGAACAAAGGAGAGATTTTCACCTCCTCCCCGTCTGCGTTCAACTATTCCTGCAGCTTTAATGCACTAAATCAATATGAAGACATTAGTGAGAGTCAGCAAGGAAAAACTCTGGTTCAAGCATTCAGAGATCCAGAGACACAACGAAGGTAAAGAGTGTTTGTGGTTAATGAAGCAGGATGTCACCACGTTGTTTTTTTGCAACAAATAAACAGGAAGTGACCATATTTGTAATGAGGAGGAGTGACGTAGAGACGCCGTATACGTCTCTGGTGTCGACCTGTCAATCAGTGTGTAGCCCCGCCCTAAAGCATCCCCTGCTTTATGGTCTGTTTGACTCTAAATGGAGCATCATTTACTAAATGAACATCATGCTGTATTGAAGAAGACTTGAAACTAGAGATTGAGACCATAAACTCATGTTTACAATGTTTACTGAGGGAATAAATCAAGAGAGAAGTAGAGTCATTTTCTCATAGACTTCTATACAACCAGAGGAGTCGCCCCCTGATGGACAGGAGAGAGAATGCAGGTTGCAGAGCTGATGAAGCATGCTTCTTTAACATTCATGTCTTGTTACTCATCGTGAACTCCAAAATCCTTTGTCCTAGACCAGGACACTACCTGCTTGCAAAAAGTAAACATAATCAAAGCTTTTGAACAATCGGCATTTCATAGAGATTGTAACAGTAGTTGTGTTGGTAACTAAACTGTCAAATCAAGAATGTTTTAAAGCCTTGCTCAATGGCATCTCAGAAGTAGTTTCTCATAGTAGATTTTTCCAGCCAGCCAGTTTGTCCACAACGACTATCTTCTGCCCTAATTTCAAATATATGATCATGTAAAAGGCAATGCATTCTTCCCATTCACAACTAGTTTTAAATACAGTACTTCTATTTGCTGAGTGTGGAAAGAATGAGGGGAAAAAAACGATAAAAGGAAAAGAGCGGGGATGACATGCAACAAGGTCACAAGTTGGATTCAAAGCCACAACATCTGGACTCCACAGCTGCAGGTTTGGGAAATTACCATCAGCCACCAGTCAAACTCTGGCAACTTGTGGCTGCGACTGATAGACCAGTCTACTGGACCCAGTTTGGGCAAAGAACCAACCATCATTTGGAGTTTCATTCTGTTCTGAGTAGCATGTTGCAGGTGCCAAAATGAGGAAGGAAGCAAGTGAAATGTGGAGTCTGTTAACCAGAGCTGGCCAGCAGATAAAGAGCTTCCATCTTTCCTGAGATTGTGCACAGTCTGCTTGGCAATGAAAGACAATCTATGTAAAAAAACAACCTTTAAAGCCATGTGATTGTCTGAAAGTAAAGGATTCGATCCCGCTAATCGCATCCCTCCCCTTCGTCTTCTTTTCCTACCTTCTTTCCAAACTGGAAGATCAAGGTGGAGATGAGACACGGGAGGGCAGAGGAGAAACAAAGAGGGCTGGAATATCCCTCTGTTGATTTTCCATTCACCGCAGACTGGGAAGTAAATTGTCCTCCGTCCGGGTGAGGGAAAATGTTGGATTCTATTCTCATCTCTTCCCTATTCTGTTGTTTTTTTCCTCCTCTGTCCTCCGGTGAACCCGTCTCTCACAGTCATGAACTGTTGTATTTGTGTTTTGTTTCCCAGTGCTGCTCCTCATCACCCTATTCTTTCCAGCTGTGCTCCAGTTTTATAACATTAAAACAATCAACCAACCAGGCAACGAGGAAAAACAACCACCAGTCTGTCAGATAACAAGCAATCTGAAGCAGCTAATTCAACGTCTGACGAACTAATACATCCACTCACTTTTAATACAACTGCCCTATTAACGAGCTAAATAACACATACATATCATGTAAATGTTGCAGGACTTTTAGAAGCTGATGAGTAACAAAAGATAAATGTTAAAGAAGCCTGCTCCATCAACTTTACCTGGAAGTGTTTTAAAACCTGCATTCTCTCTCCTGTCCATCAGGGGGCGACTCCTCTGGTTGTATAGAAGTCTATGAGAAAATGACTCTACTTCTCTCTTGATTTATTCCCTCAGTAAACATTGTAAACATGAGTTTATGGTCTCAATCTCTAGTTTCAAGTCTTCTTCAATACAGCATGATGTTCATTTAGTAAATGATGCTCCATTTAGAGTCAAACAGACCATAAAGATAACAGTACGGAACAACTGATAACCTCCACAATTAACCCACATTATGAATGCAACAAGAAGTTTGTGTAAAACAAACTATTTTGGTAGATTTTGAGCAGGTTATTTCCTGTGAATGTTTGCATCAGAGATGAGTTTTCCTGTTTTTGTTTTAGGAACTTTAAATACAATAATCTGTCAGTATTATTTTTAAATTCCAACAATCACACATTGTCGCTTATTTTTTGTCAAATTAAGAGTTTTCTTCTCCTGAAAGCTTGGCTATTGTTACATCAGCTCTTTGGACTTTTCTTTAGCTGCATACTTTTCGTAGATAGGACAAAGAAAATAACAAATGCATTTGGTTTTCTCAACCTAACAAATTACGAAGATTGAGAATTTAGAAAGGGAACATTCAACCAACACCTCCTGTCAGCTTTGGGGCGTAAAATAGTAAAACCATTAAAATAATCCTTAACCCTTTGTCTCAGGTATATGAAACATCTACAAAGGATGGTTAAAATAAAGAAACTTTTAACATACATTGCCAAATACCAGCATTGTCTTTATTTGCTCGACTGGACTGACTGAAAAAATGTGAGATTGAATTTTGGGATTTTATGGAAGTGCAGCACTGTAGAGAGAAGGAAAGGGGAATGAAAATGCCCAATTTTTATTCCACTGTTAAGCTGCTCATTATGGAGCCAGACACCCCCCCCCCCAAACCCAACACACACAAACACATGTGCACACACAACACACACACACACACACACACACACACACACACACACACACACACACACACACACACACACACACACACACACACACAGACCACAGAGGAATTTCCTACTTTCGTATAAAACTGATAATGGGATGTGACCCAGCGGGAGTGGAAAAATCTGAGGTGACTTACGAGCCTCCACATTCCAACCTCATACACACACACACACACACACACACACACACACACACACACACACACACACACACACACACACACACACACACACGCACACACACACACACACTCAAAAACACTTACTTTTACACCTCTGGGAAGAGAAGGAGAACGACGGAGAGACAGAGGGAAATCTGGCAGAGGGAAAACAGTTAACAACGTCTAAGTTTCCATGTCTTCACAGCGCCAGGCCTCTTTATCGTTTTTCTCTTTCGTTTTGACGGAGAAGCAGCTGGGCCTTTCCTGAGAACATGTCGCTGCAATGTGTAACGCAATTACAATCAGATTATGGAGGAAAGATGACGGAGAACGATATCGGGAAGTGGAGAACAGAGAGGTTGTTAGAGAGGAGGAGAGACAATCTATGGGCATGAAAAGATACGAATAAAAGCATAGATTTGATACACAGAAAGGAGAGAGGAGAGGAAAACAAAAGAAAAGGAAAGGAGAAGAAGGGGGGGAGGGAAAGGTGAGAGGTGGACAGTAGATTGAAAGAAGGGAAGATGGATGACGGTGCAAGGAGAGGACAGGAAGAAATGAAATGACAAGAGAACGGGAGGAGACAAGAGGAGCAGTGGAAAAAAAGGAAAAGAGGAGGAGAAGAGTGGAGAGGTGAGGCGAGGACAAGGGCGGAGGCAGGAGGAATGTCTACAGAGAAGGATGACAGGAACAGGAGGAGGAAGTGGAGAGGAGAGAAAATGTTTTACAGTAAGCAACAATTCCTCCTCTTCTCATCAGTCTTCCTATCATCCATCCTTCCATCCTTCCTTCTGTCTGCCTGTCACTCTTCCTCCACCACTTCATCATCTCTGTGATTCATCCTCCAACACTCCCCTCATAATATTCCTGTTTCTGTTCTATCGCTCCGTGTCTGTCTTTATTCACTCCTCACCATTCCTCTCCCCCCGTTTGCAGACGGTCAAATCTACAGACAACCAGTCACCAGGTGAACCAGACTTTCGACTCACTACGTGTCTTTATTCATCCCCAGAAGAAATGATGACACTGTACGTTTCTTCAAACCGCATCATACGATAAATTTGTCATCTCTGAATCGAAAATAGGTTTTCTCAAATATATTCACACAAGCCTTGTATCACGCTTGCAGAAAGTCACAATGCCTCGTGTTTTACCTTGTGAAAAGATCACGTTTAGGAAACAAAACTACTTGGTTAAGGTTAAAAAACAGCTCTTTGCTCTGTTTGTGTTTAAATAATAATGTAAACAACGTAACGCAACATCTGTAAATAAATAAAAAAACGCGCATAGCAGAATATTTTACATAACGTTATAACAAACGTAAAGTTAACGCTTGCTTTTGGGTTCTCACTGGACGTGAAAAATTGTCTCCTGGGTGAAAGTCCTGTGTTTGTTTGACCCAATGGCATCCATCATATGCATCCTTAGTTGAATTTCTCACTTATTACACAATGCAACTTTAAATAACTGACTTGACAAACTAACACAGGACTTTCACCAAGGAGACCGCTGTTCATGTCCCATGTAAAACCAAGTCAACCACTTATTTTATCTTACTTATATTATGTAACTTACATATTCAGCTAATGTGGGGTACGTAAGTTACATAACAAGCGTACTCATTTTGTCCAAACAAACACAGGACTTTCACCCAGGAGACTTATGTTTGTGTCCCGTGTAAAACAATGTCAACAACTTATTTTACCTTAATTTTATTACGTAAATATTGTATTTAACTAAGGCAGCGTACGTCATCCAAACAAACACAGGACATTCACCCAGGAGACTGCTATTCGTGTCCCATGTGAAACCAAGTCAAAGACTTATTTAACCTTCATTTGATTACGTAACGTATGTAACGGCATCTACTTATTTACGTAACAAGCGTGGTTATTTTACGTAGCAACAGTACTTATTTTGTCCAAACAAACACAGGACTTTCACTGAGAAGACTGATGTTTGGGTCCCGTGTAAAACCAAATCAACAACTTATTTTACCTTACTGTTATTACGTATTTAACTAAAAGCAATACTTGTATTACCTACTTATTTTTATCCAAACAAACACAGGACTTTCACCCAGGATACCACTGTCTCGTATAACTCGTATAACGCCAGGTCAAAGACCTATTTTACCATCAATTTATTACGTAACTTTGCATGTAAGGAGTGGACAATGACACGTCTAACGCTAAACAAGCGGCAGCATGTGACGAGTTGGGAGTTAGAATATGTTGTCCTATGCCTCAATAACTCCTCCTGTCACTCCCCAATCACCCCTTCTCTCCCCCATCACTCCCCCACTGATGCTCCATCACCCCTTCCACCTACATCTCTACCGCTCACCCTCCCTCCGTCTGTCCTTCACCACTCCTCCCTCCATCTTTTCCTCCGTCATCCCGTCAACATCCCTCCGTTCCTGCATCCATCTCCTTACTTCTCTCCTATATTTCATTTTCTCCCCTCTGTCTCCATCTGTCCCTCCCTCTCTCTCTCTCCACTGATCCCTCCATCATGAAGCTCTGTTCGCCAGGCCGACCAGAGGCTATGATATACTGCCACTACCTGCTGTGTGTGTTTGTGTGTGTGTGTGAGTGTGTGTGTGTGTGAGTGTGTGTGGGGTCCTGGCAGTGTTTGCAGCACAGAAGGTATAAGGGGCTTATACCTGCAGAGAGAGAGAGAGAGAGAGAGAGAGAGAGAGAGAGAGAGAGAGAGAGAGAGAGAGAGAGAGAGAGAGATGAATGTGGAGTGTGTCGTAAAACTGGACGTCAAGGTGATGCAGCCACCTGTCCTGCTTGAGCGTCTGTGTTTGTGTGTTAAGGATACCAAAAAGGAAGCTAGGTTGTGTTTGGCAACATGAGTTTTGTGGTTGAGTTACACACACACACACACACACACACACACACACACACACACACACACACACACACACACACACACACACACACACACACACACACACATCTAGGTCAGACACACAGTTGGACAGACAGATGGATGTCACAGAGAAGGAATGCGAAGAAAAAGACAGAAATGGAAAATCAGTTTATGAGTACTTTAAAACCCTTAAATCTATTTTTTTTAGAGATAGTAAATTAAATGTGTTACTTCATTATACTCTGAATGGAGTCTGGTCTCAGTCTGTAGTAGTGATGTCATGATAATGGAATTTCTGACTTGATACCACAGTAGTTACGTAACAGTAATTTGATGCCATAACTGAATGTGAAGTCACAGCACACAGCTGTTATTTTACTATAATTTACTGTAAACATATCACATTAACTTGCTGTCAAAGTAATGCAACTAGTCGTCATTTACTGCACACACACAGTCCAATATGTAGTTTCTTAATTTTAGTCGAAAAGCGTGAAGCAGTGAGATGATATATGTAATCAACCATCAACAACCCAATCTGATAATCAATATTATAAACCATATTTAACTTTTTCTTAAAAAGAAAACTCATAAAACTGTGTAATGAGCATGATTATTATTATGAAGATATATTGTGATAATACTCAGTATAGTTCAGTAATAACTTTATTGTCCTTATCGTCCAGCCTTACATTGAACCATGAGCATAACTGCTAACTGCTATGAGCTATGCTGCATGCAAACCACCACGTCTCCAGTGTTCAAACCAGTCAACACACCACTTCCTGTGCAGCGGAGGATATTGTTTCTGCATCAGAAACACCATTCAGAAAAATAAAAGCAGCTAGTGTTCACTGTGGACGG